>NC_056733.1:466744457-466954457 GCF_019279795.1 Protopterus annectens
CAACCAGGCATCCTTGCCTAGCATAGGCAGTAACTGTTGAAGAGTCAGCATATTGAATTGTGGAATGTCCAGAAATGTATTTAGAATGGATAACTCCAGAATTGGATGTCATGATTTGTCTTTTCTGGGTACCAGGAAAAGTCTTCAATAGAAGCCTTGTCCCTTTTCCTTTTCTGGTACTGGTTGAATAGCCCCCATATTCATGAGGGACATAACTTGTTTCTGGGTCTCTGTCCACTGATTTGGAGGCAGATCTGGCCATCCGTTTGGGACTGGCAACATGTTGAAATTAAATCTGTATCCCTGGGATACTATATTTAAAACCCATTTGTCCTGGTAATCAATGAAGTGCCAGTTTTCCCCCCAAAGGGGCGGCCACAAGATAAGTGCTTGGTGAGTGCAGTGGAAAGTCATTGAGACTGTTTACCATGGGGAGGTGCTTTGTTGCTTCCAGATTTGGAGGTGGAGGCACCCTATTGCTTTGTTCTAAAAGTTCTTTGTGACTGAAACCTGGAGCTTTTGGAATGTCTGGGTTTGACCTGAGCGGCTCTAGTGGGGTACTGGAAAGGACCAGTTCTTAGTAGGCCAGTGCTTTCTAAACCTGGGTGGCTGCACTTGTAAGAAATCTTTCACAGTTTGCATAGATTTAGCTTTATCTTCCATCTTTTTCAAAACTTCTTCAGCCTTATTACCAAATAGATTGTCCTGTTGTAAAGGAGCAACCAACAATTTTGCTTTAACATGGTCAGGGAGACTTTGATCCTTGAGCCAAGCATGCCTTCTTATCACAGATCCAGTTACAACAGCCCTGCAAGAGGCCTCCAAGGAATCAAAACCACATTGCAAAGTATGTTTTCCAACTTGTTCAGCTGAATGTAATAAATCCTGCAACTCTATTTTCCACACAGTCAGAAATTAACATAATTTTTTGTTTAAGTAAGCCCAGGACATGCTGTTGATATTTAAGCATATGAAATTGACAGTTTAAAGCTGATTGCCAAGGTTGCAGAAGTGTAAACCTTCTTACCCCATCTATCCAGCGCCCTGGAATCTCTGTCAGAAAGGGTAGGATTTCTAGCAGTAGATGCCTTAACGCCCTTGGGACCCTGAGAAATGGTTTCAGGGTCA
Organism: Protopterus annectens; assembly: GCF_019279795.1. Lineage (NCBI taxonomy): Eukaryota > Metazoa > Chordata > Ceratodontiformes > Protopteridae > Protopterus > Protopterus annectens. Next base: position 466,745,586 of record NC_056733.1, read on the forward strand.
GCGGTAGGGTTTTTGAAAAGGAATTTGTGGGAGTCAGGAACCCTGTAGTATCTGCCTGGCTTACTAAGAGTCGGAGGCAGAGAATCATGAGTCATACTGGATTCTGAGAAAACATCATCAACAATGTCTAGAACAGGAGGTATAGCCAAAGGTCTATGCTGAGGAAGAAGGAGAAAATCCCCAAGTCTCTTTTTAGATTCAGAGAAATCCTGACTCTCCCAGTGGAAGTGTTCCCTTAAGGTATGCAAAGTTTCACCAAAAGAGAAATCCTCAGGGTGAGAAGCATAAGGGATGGAGTCTTCTGCATCAGAGTCCTCATAAGTGGGTATAGATAAATCCTGATCAGAAGAGGAATCAGAAGAAATAGAAATCTGATCTGAAGATTCATAGTCAGTGCCTTGCCTAGGCCTCTTAGCAAGAGGGGGATGGGAATCCCTGATCAAGGTAATTAAATCTTCAGCCATTTTGATCATTTGTTTTTTAGGCATTGGGGCATGTACACGTGGCCCAAGCGTCAGATTTTTAGACATAGAAGTAGTTTTTGGCCTTAGTTTTGAAGATGGCGTTTGTTTAATATACAAATCTTTAGGCCTGAAAACACCCTCAGAAGCCGGTGCCTGCTCAGCTGCTCCGGACACATCTAAGGTAGAGACATCCGTGGGTTCAATACTTAAAGTATCTCGTGGCATACCGGACAATGAATGGGTCTCACTAAAGGCCTGCGAATCAAAAGTAGTGGGTATTAGGGGTTGCAAAAGCACCTCACTGAGTACCGGCGACTGGCTTAGGAGAAGCATCGTCGTTGGTTTTGGACCTCGACAGTCTATGTCTTTTTCTTTGCGTTTTTTAGGTATTCTGGTAGTCTGATTGCTAACCCACGACATTTCTGGAGAGTTAAATCTTGAGCCAAAATATTTAGAAGCAAAAACATACCAACGTTTAATCATGCGTTGATTAAATTTGGCACAAAACCGACAGCAAGGCACACTGTGTTCAGGGCCTAGGCAAGGAATACAGTGCAAATTAAAATTCTTATGAGGTATTTGCTTCCCACAAGTAATGCAATTATTAACTTTTACTGACAAAGGTAAGGAGCAAGAAAAAGTTTCCCCAACGGGGTACTTCGCTTTTAGTTGAAGACTTCGGTTCTGAAACTCGAAAACTAAAATTTCAGGAGTCGGCCGACCGACACTTGCGAACTGCTTCTGCTTCGGGCACCACGCGGCAAGAAAGATTGATGTAATGGCATTGACTGCATGTTTTATACCCCTGATGACCTGACATCATGGAAGAAGTGACAGCAACCGACGCAGGACCCAAGACTTTGTTAATCAGGCCGACTGAGGGCAACCTGCCAGCAGATTATCCAAATGAAATGACTGCAACAGTGAAACATGAAGAACATCACTCTGTCCAGGGATTTAATGTGCAACATCAACAGAAAGGATTGGAGGGACAGGTGTATAAAAAAGGATATTGCTGCTCTGGAGCAGACTTCCCATCCACATAAAACAAAGTTCATCTCTGTCCATATTCAATAGTAACTTGGATCAGTGGATGGGAAGCAGAAAATTTACCCCACAACTGTCCCCAGGACTACTAAAGGACAGAGGCAGTGCCTAAATGCTTTATCCCATGAATGGGTCCCCTCAAATTATCTATGGTATGATCCTGGACTATAATTAATGATTATTAATATGATTATAATTAATAATACCTCAAAATAAACCAAAACAAAACCATCAACATAATTGGATGCTACTTCCCACCCAGCCAAAACATCCCTCCACTAGAAAACCTCCTCAGCTGGTCTACCCACCATCTCCCCCAAGAAACTATAATTTTAGGTGATTTCAATATTGACTGGCAATCCTGTTCTGGCAACCATCCAACCCATCATGTGAACCTTCATGGCTTCACCCAACTAGTCCAGTCGCCAACCAGGATAAATAAAAACTCCTGCAAGCACACTACCCTGGACTGGATACTAGTCAGCAACAGCCCCCAGTCATATATAACAGGCTGCTTATCAGATAGCCTCAGTGATCACTCCCCAACATTCCTACTCAAAAAATACCTATACCAAGCTAAACCTATCATCTACTGTCAAATACGTAAAAAAATAAACTTAAACCCACTCACATTCATCTCATCCCTCAAAGAATGTAACTGGCATCCTCTAAAGTACCTCAGTCTTGATGACGCAGTTGAATTTTTTAATACTACCTTCCTGAGCATCCTTAATTACCGTGCCCCCATAAGACTTTCCAGAATCAAAGCACAACCCTCCCCATGGCTACAGAAAACCACTAAGTCAGAAATGAAAAACAGGGATAAAGCCTGGGAGTAATGGCGCAAAACCAAAACCCCCTCAGCTAGACAGAAATTCCTAGAACTATGCAATAGAGTCAAAAAGCTAATAAAACAGGACAAATTCCAATACTACCAGTCTGCCCTAGACTCCTCCCAACACAGCCCCAAACAATTCTGGTCCTCCATAAACTCCATCCTCCAACCCAGGTAAAGTCAGTACCCCTCCTCGTAACATCCCTCACTCCTCAGAAAATATTGCTACCTCATTCAACACGCACTTCACACAAACCATACTAACACTAACTAAACAACACAACCCCCCCTCCCCTCCAACCCACACCTTCAACTAGTAATCTCCCCACTGCCTTCTCTTTTTCTCCTGTACCTACCGCCAACATAAAAAACTCTTAACTAAACTTAAGCCCACCAGATTAGTAGCAGACAACCTCCCAAGTGAATACCTACAAATCGCAGCTGATGCTCTGGCCTACCCAGTATCCATCTTGATTAACCGATCTCTGTCAGAAAGTTACGTTCCCACACTGTGGAAAGTATCACATATAATTCCCCTCCACAAAGGCGGACCCTCTACAGAACTAACCAATTACCGCCCCATAACTATTCTCTCTCCACTCTCCAAAATACTAGAGAGATGCATACACTCTCAGGTCTCAGACTACCTCCTTACTAACAACCTCCTTTCCAATACTCAGCATGGTTTCCGACCAAACCATAGCACCACCACTGCCTTACTCTCCTTTACTAACACTATCCTTCAGCATAAAAACAATGGCTAGCTCTCCTCTGCTACTTTCCTAGACTTATCTAAAGCATTTGACATGGTCCCACACAAAAAACTTATCTCTGTCCTCAATAACCTATCCTTCTCACAATCAGTCACCAACTGGTTTCAGAGTTACCTGTCTGACTGCCAACAATCTGTTGTATGGCAGAATGACATATCTCCCCATCTACCTGTCTCCATAGGGGTTCCCCAAGGATCCATCCTTGGACCCCTACTCTTCTCTGTTTTCACCAATAATCTAGCCTCTGCCACATAACATGGCACACTCATACAATACGCAGATGACTCAACCATCATCTGCTCAGCCCAGTCCCTACCCAAACTGCAAAAAGTCACACAGGAAGCCTTTTCCTCTGTTGAAACTTGGTTATCCGATGCCCAATTAATACTCTACCCAAACAAAACTAAACTACTCATCTTCCAACCCACCAAACATATTCAAAACAACTCTCACTTTAACATCACAGCAAAAAACACCACTATATACCCAACTGAACACACGAAATTGCTAGGAGTAGAAATAGACAAACTAAAATTTGACATTCACATATCCATGACCATAAAAAAAGTCCACAAAAAACTAGGAGCGCTATACAGAAATAAGCAACTTCTCACCAAAGCAGCAAAGATTTCAATAGCAAATTCTCACCTTATTTCCACCCTACTTTATGCCTCTCCAATATATACCAACCTAAGGCAATGTGATCTAAACAAGCTAGAGACCTGCTACAACAAAATTGCCAAATTCGCCACAGGGGCATCCTACCGTAGTCACCACCGTCTCTCACTTGCTGAACTGGGCTGGCTTGAACTCCCTCACCTCCTTCAATGGTATCAACTCTCACTTGCCCACAAACTAGTAAACTATCCACTAAATGTCCCATCCCTCCAGAATCTACTCCAACCCTATCGCACCACCAGACCACTAAGATCCAGCAACAAAAATCACTTGCAGATCACTAAAGACAGGAACTCTGCTGGTGCACTACTATTCTCTTGCACCATAGCCAAATTATGGAACTCCCTCCCACCCACAATTACCTCCATACCATCATGCACCCACTTCAAAACTTTACTAAAAGCGCACCTAAAAACATGCTGGCTATGCCCTTGCAACTCCCACTCTAATATCACCCACCCCATCCAAACAATACCTTTCTTTCCACTCCACTAACTACCTTGATTAGAGCAAGCTCAGATACTCATAAGCCAGTGCTTATTACACAGCAGGAACTTCTTGTAACATTTGTTAATGTCTGTTATGTACTTCACAGATAAAGATTCTAGTTGTCTACTGATGTACTATGTTCTTCATCTGTAAATATGTTGAAAGTAATTGCTATGTAAATTGTTAATCGCTATGTAATCCAATATAACTATATTTTAACTCATCCAGTCGGACACTCCCGGTCAACAAAAATAAATAAATAAATAAATAAATAAATAAACAAACAAACAAACAAATAAATAAATAAATAAAATAATAAATAATTACCGACCATGGGATGGGTAAAGCCAATCTATAACCAAATGGGATAGTTCATTTCAAGCAGAAAAAAGGAAATTGTCTAGGGCTGAAAAACCCCACAAGGGCAGCTAGCCTAGTACTTACCTCTGACAGCAGCTTCACAGTGCTTTTGATCACAACAAAGGGGCAAACACGGTTCTCTAAATAAAAAGAAAACCTACAGATAATTACTGTAACAATCCCATCAAATCAGTATTGGCTATATAAGGAGGAAGAAAGCACAGTTACTGAAGTCTTACTTACCTGTAACAGTAGGTGTTCATTGAACACAATGCCCTATTGCCATTCGGGTAGTATTGCCCTACTACCCTCCTCTGACAGTCTACTAAAGCTCAGAGTCCCTCCCACTTCCTCTATGTGGGTGTGATGGACCACTTACCTGGCAGTACAGGGACCGACTTACAGACCCACAGACAGGATCTTTTCAGTTTTCTAGGGTTCAGCAGAAAGAGAAGATGTAAACACAAGCTTTGCAAATACCTCCTGTTCCAATACCAAAGTACACACACACACACACACACACACACACACACACACACACACACACACACACACACACACACACACACCCCTCCCCCAATAAGGGCTGTAGGGCAGTGCTTCACGGCAACCAAAAAGGTGGATGGTGGGTGGGTACTGTCAGAAAGGCAGTGTGTTCTACGAACATAGGTTCATAGGTTAGTATTAAAAATCAAAATATCCACAAGCGACAGGAACCAAAAACAGTAGTAATAAAAATGTTGAATCTTTATTGCACCACCACAAGACAAATCCACAGTAAAATCAAGCGCTTTCACTCGGTTAATACCGAGCTTTCTCAAGATAACAACCTAAGTAAAATACCATCAATAAATAGGTAATCGTTGGTCATGTGACTCGTTAATTAACAGTTAAGAAATTCATCATAATAAATAAATAGAAACATGTTACTATAACTCATTGTTTTAAAAAACAAATACTATGAAAATAGTATTGTTGATAAAAGTTGTTATAATTATATAGCACTCGTCATTCGTGTTGTGTAAAAATCAATATAAACTTTAAAAAGAATTAGATCGAGTGCATAACTAACCATCATTTGAGCATAAGAATATATCTAACAGCACTTTCAACTTCCCATACTACTTTGAATCTTTTGTAACACTTAAATATGTACACAACTGTGTAACCTCTTCGTATTGGACAAGGTCTTACTAACCAAGGTGCCCTATTAAAAATATCTAAAAATACTTTTAAAATACTTTAAAAATAAATGTGTGAAAAATATGTTATTTTCCACCTCTTATTTGAACACAGTTATAAGTTCAGTAACAGTAAAAATAAAAATAAAAATAGGCTGTGTGAACTTTCGTAAATAAATAACCAAAGTTGTTCAAAGTCGGGCCATTCTCAACTTCAAAACACTACTAATATTAATGTTGTCGTTAAGCCCTGGGGGTTTACCAGCATCTAATCTGAGCTGCCAAAGGAGCTCTTTATATTCCAACCTGGTCTCCAAGTCCCCACCCCTAACATCTGGCACCATCCGTTCTAAAACCATGAATTTAAGTTCCATATTGGGGCAAAGGATGGAATGTTTATAAAAAGCACTCGTCTCTTTACTTTTGGATACATCATACAAGTGTTCATAAATCCTCCTTCTGAGAGGCCTTTCCGTTTTCCCTATGTAGAAACTAAAGCAACTAATGCATATACCTATATAAACCACTCCCTTCGTTCCACAATTCGAGTAACGGTCAGCACGAAAAAGGAACTTCCTGGATGGAATATAAAGTGTACTGTCGTTAAAAAGGGCTGCACATTGCTTACAAGCCCCACACTTGTGGGTGCCCAGTCTGGAATTTCTTGATGTTAAGTTTGGAAAATTGCTTTCTCTCAAACAACTCCTTTATGTTAATATCTCTCCTCCTAACAAATCTAGGATGTTCTTGAACTAAATTTTTCATTTCATCATGAAGCGTGAGGACTGACCAATGCCTCAAAACCACATCCCACATCCTCAATTTCAGGAGAACTGTTGGAATAGGTGTAAATAAAATTGTTGTGCAACTCAAGTTTCTGGTCCTTTCCATCTCCTTCAGCCAAAGTTACACTATTTCCTAACAGGGGATATTTAGATTCCCTGTTTTCTATAACTTCTTGGACTAAAGTGTTAACTAGCAAAGTTGGATAACCCCTTTCAAAAAACAACTTTTTCAAAAAATTAACCTCTTCCAAAAAATAATCAAGGGTGCTGGACATCCTAGATGCCTGGATAAGTTGCCCTTTGACTATACCCTTCTTTTGATGAAATGGATGCCCACTTTCAAAATGTAAATATGAATTAGAGAATGTGGCCTTCCTATAGAGTTTAGAAAGAAACTTTTGATTAATGTAATCCTTGGAAAGTGTAACATCAAGGTAATTCAACTCATCATGACTAACATTGTGAGTGAAAGACAAAAAGTGGGTGGTGGAATTAATGTAGTTGATAAAATCATAAAAATTCTCAACAGTTCCATTCCATAAGAGGCAAATGTCATCAAGGTACCACCTGTAGTGTATTATGTATTGAGTCCAACTGGTTGAAAAAATAAAGGTCTGCTCCCATCTATGGAGCACCAAATAAGCGTAAAGAGAAGCGCAGGGGGCACCCATTGTCACCCCCTTCTTTTGTCTGCAAATTTCTCCATTAAAGTAGATAAAATTGTTTTCCAACACAATTTCCATAAATTCCACTAACAAGTTAGTAACCCTGTTACCAAGTCCAGCCTCCGCTACTAATACTTCCTTAAACCATTCTAGGCCTGTGGAGTGTGGAATACTAGGAAACAACTCTACTATATCAATGGTAATCATCAAAAGGTTGGTTTGGAACAAGTGGGACTTGATGCCTTTAAGAAAGTCCCATGAGTCCTTGCACACATGTTGTAAAGAAGAAACAATTTTTTTCAAAACATAGTCAATAAATTTACCTAGGGGTTCAATTATACCCCCCGCACCAGATACAACAGGCCTGAACCTGAGCGGATCTAAACCCTTGTGTGTTTTAGGGATCCCAAAAATAACTGGGGTCCTGGGCTTATCCATGTGTAAATAGTTGAATAGCCGCTCATTAATAGCTCCTTGTAGCAAATGGTCTGTTAATAAGAAATTAATCTTGGAATAAGCAAGATTTATCTCATTCCTAGAAACTGAATCATATTGCTCTGTATCTTGCAGCATATTGTAGAGATACATGTCATAATCAGTAATGTACATTAAAACCACTCCACCCCCCTTGTCGGGTTTCATAACCCTGCAACCTTCATTTTTAAGATAATCAATTAACTTGAACTCTTCTACACTTAAATTAGAAGGAAGTGTGTGTGGTTTACTAAAATTTAATATCCTAATGTCCTTCTCTACAAGTTCCTCAAATACTTTGAAGGAGGGATGTGTAGGGGGATTAAAAGTGCTAGTTCTCGAAAGTCCTTTTCTATTATGCAACTGCCCCTTAAAATAAAGTGTAAGGTTAAGATGTCTAACAATTTCAAATCTACAAGAGCATTGGCCAAATTGAATGGTCGTAGAGGTACAAAATGAAAACCTCTAGTAAACAGATCAAAAAGGTCTTGCGTTAACTCAGTCTCCGTAAAATTATAAATAGTAAAATTGTTCTTCTTGCTAACCATGTACTTGTTACCAAAAACTTGCGTGAAGGCCTCTAAAGAATCATTAACTACTAGTTCATTGTCATGCTCTACTTGTAACCATTGTTCCATCCCTGTTGCTGTAATCTCACTCCCCTCCCCCCGGATCTGCCGGGGGGATGTTGAAAATCCTAATGAGAATTTTTTCTACCCTTCTCGGTCAATCTCTCACTCCTTCTAGGTGGTTCTACAGGTGGTCTAGAGTAATTATTAGGAGTGCTCACCTGATTGGTCTTACTAATGGCCGGATTATTATTCCATCTACCTTTAATAGGGAGTGGATAGGCTGTTCCCTCCCTGTATTCAATAAGATCCCTTTCCAATTTATTAATCTTACGGTTAAGAATTTTCACACAGTATTGATCAACTTCATGAAAAACATTATTGTAGTTTTTCTTTACACTCAAAAAATTACTGTCAATCACAAGAGTTTCATTTAAAACATTCAATTCCTTTAGTAGAATATTGGCTTTCGCCTCATATTCTGCTATCATAACCTCCAAAATCTCCAAGCCAGCTCTATCAAAAATATCGCAGAGCTTATTGTAGTAGGAGGTTCCTGGTTGAACGTTATTTGGGAACCTATAACAAAGGAGACCCTTCGGGACCTGTTTAACACTCGCACATTCTTTAAGATAATCTATTTCTAATTGATTACTCTTATAAGCATAAAGTTTGTCTTTTAAATCAATAAAATCATGCTCAATATCAACTTTGTCGTCGGCAAACACAGTACCTTGTTTAAATCGAAATTGCTGTCCTGTCCGAACATTAAAATCTTTGTGTCAACCATCTGATTTATTGATGTGTCACGACTGTATTCTAACAGACTACTCATGATTAGTAGCACTGTCCGGTGGCATTTCGTCCAAAAGCTCACTTTGTGTGCCGTTAGTTAAACCCTGCGTCGCGTTGGAAACGTACTTCCTCCTTTGCTCCAGGCCATGTTGTTGGTTGCCTGGCAACGTAGGGTGAAAATTACCCTTACTTGTGTTCAAACTGTTGGTTAATTGCGTTAGCAAAACTAAAACTTGTTTAAATTCAGAGCGGGTTACCGGACCATCCTCGCCATCATTTCTCAAAAGTTGGGGGGTGTCCGCATAGTTGTCTTGATCTGCTTCCTCCGCCATGGACATGTAAAAGTCAGAACCACAGCAAACAGCAACAAAACCAAAGAAATCCAAATATCCACAAGCAACAGGAACCAAAAACAGTAGTAATAAAAACGTTGAATCTTTATTGCACCACCACAAGACAAATCCACAGTAAAATCAAGCGCTTTCGCTCAGTTAATACCGAGCTTTCTCAAGATAACAACCTAAGTAAAATACCATCAATAAATAGGTAATCGTTGGTCATGTGAATCGTTAATTAACATTGTTAAGAAATTCGTCATAATAAATAAATAGAAACATGTTACTATAACTCATTGTTTTAAAAAACAAATACTATGAAAATAGTATTGTTGATAAAAGTTGTTCAAATAAGAGATGGAAAATACCATTTTTCACACATTTATTTTTAAAGTATTTTAAAAGTATTTTTAGATATTTTTAATAGGGCACCTTGGTTAGTAAGACCTTGTCCAATACGAAGAGGTGACACAGTTGTGTACATATTTAAGTGTTACAAAAGATTCAAAGTAGTATGGGAAGCTGAAAGTGCTGTTAGATATATTCATATGCTCAAATGATGGTTAGTTATGCACTCGATCTAATTCTTTTTAACGTTTATATTGATTTTTACACAACACGAATGACGAGTGCTATATAATTATAACAACTTTTATCAACAATACTATTTTCATAGTATTTGTTTTTTAAAACAATGAGTTATAGTAACATGTTTCTATTTATTTATTATAACGAATTTCTTAACTATGTTAATTAACGAGTCACATGACCAACAATTACCTATTTATTGATGGTATTTTACTTAGGTTGTTATCTTGAGAAAGCTCGGTATTAACCGAGTGAAAGCGCTTGATTTTACAGTGGATTTGTCTTGTGGTGGTGCAATAAAGATTCAACGTTTTTATTACTACTGTTTTTGGTTCCTGTCGCTTGTGGATATTTGGATTTTTTTGGTTTTGTTGCTATTTGCTGTGGTTATAGGTTAGTACTAAGCTAACTGCCCTTGTGGGCCAGTTTAATCCTAGCCAATTATCCCTTGTGAGGCTCAAACCCTGCACCTTGTGTTTGTAAGGCAAACACATTAACCATTAGGCCACCCTCCCAACCCATCTACTGTTACAGGTATGTAGGACTTAAGCAACTGTACTAAGTTCAACAAACGGGTCCCCTTCATAGGTTCATAGGTTAGGTTCATAGGTTCATACTAGGCTATCTGCCCGAGGGCATTTACAAGCCTAGCCCATCGTTTTGTGGCTTACGCCACCCCTTTAGTATGGAGAACTATACCCATTATTTTGCTGTGCCTCTGTCGAGCAGTGACACTGAGGTAATCCCTGGGGTATATCTGCGATCTCCCATCCATTGGTCAAGATTTCTCTTGAACAAGGCCAGCGAGGTGCTCTGCCTCACATGTACCGGGATTTTGTTCCACAGCATAGGGAGTCTTTGGGTGATGAATCTATCCCTCCAGCACGTCCTATTAATAGCCGTGTCAAGGTTTAAGTCTCCGCCCTTGTGGCTCTGATGGATCTAGATTTTTGAGGTGAAGCATATTCATCAAATCTGGGTTTGACATGGCCTTGTATGTTAGGCAAAGATCACCTCTGAGCAGGCGGTGCGTGACTGAGTAGAGCTGGGGTTGTGTCAGTCGGGCTGCATAGGACAGATTTTGAGACCCTTTATCCTTTTGGTGAGGAACTTTTGTGGCCTCTCCAGCTGCTGCAAGTGTCGGGTCAGATACATTCGAATGGGGCATTGTACTCAATCATTGGTCTGATGAGTGATGAGTAAAGGGAGACTATGACCTCCTTGATCTAGATGAGAATCCCTTCATGATAAGGTGGGCAATGTAGAAGGGCCACCTAACTACTTTAGCTACATGGGTATCGAATGACAGACTACTATCAACCTGGGTCCCCAGGTCCCTGATAACTTCTTCTGTGCTCAGTGGATTGCCACCTATTTGGTAGCTAGGGGTAACCTTGTTTTCCCCGAAGGGTAGGACAATGCATTTTTGGCATTTAACTTTAGGCCGTGGCTCTGGCACCAGTTATCCGCTTCTGTGAGACCCTTCTGAAGGATATCTGTGTCAGATGTGTTTTCTACTATGGCCCAGTTTGCAGTCATCTGCAAACTTTGTCAGCCATAACCCTCCTGTGTTTGCTTGTACTGGAAAAGTAGATGCCAAACAAGAGTGGGCCCAGGACTGATCCCTGTGGGACACCACTTGTGACAGGCTTTGAGTCTGACATGGCGCCAGCAGCTCTGACCCTGTGGGTTCTGTCACTCAGCCAGTTTGCAACCCATCTTGTGATGTATGGGTTGACATTTAAGCTGATGAGTTTTCAATGATACCCGAATGGGGTATTGTATCAAGGCCTTAGCCAGATCGAGGTAGGCTGTATGGACTGCCTTTCCCTCATCAATGGCTTTGGTGACTGTTTCAAAAAGTCAACCAAGTTTAAAAGGCATGATCTGCCTTTGACAAAGCCAAACTGGGTTGGATCCAAAGTCTGCAAATTCCCTATGTCTTTATTTATGAGGTCCATTATGATCCTCTCCATGGCTTTGCAGATAAGGCTTGTCAAGCTAATGGGCGGTAATTTCCAGGGTCGGTGGAGGCACCGCCTTTGTGAAGTGGTACCACAGTTGCAGTGCGCCACTCCTGGAGTGATCCAGAGGTAAGACTTTGATTAAACAGCTGTCCTAGCTGTGGGTTTAATTCCTCATTGAGTTCATGGAGCACACAGCCGGGGACACCAGCAGCTCCCATGAATGCTGTGTTTTTGCTTTGGAGAGAGCAGTTCTCACTTGGGCTGGAGATGTTTGGGGGCTGCAATCGTTTGGTATAGATATCTCTCCTTTTGGGGGAGGGGAGAAGTTTGCACTGAACCTGTCAGCCAGTATGTTGGCAATGTCTGTAGGATCAGTAATCTTCACATCATTTTGAACTAGCTCTGAGCATATCTGGGAGTTTCCTCCCAGGTTTTTAACATAGCTAAAGAAGGCCTTATGATTGTCTTTTGAGTCTTTAGCTATTTTTCTCTCGAAATTTGCTTTGGATGATTTTATGAGAGCTCATAGTTTTTTACTTATAGTGATCAAGGGTGTCTTACCTTTTAAGGATTTTGCTCTATCTTGTAGTAGCTTCCTCCTTTTGTTGTAGAGTTTGTTTATGGCTGGGGTCCACCAGACTGGACGCTTGCCTTTGGTACAAAGAGTCTTTGTTTTGCTTGGGATTGCCTTATCCATGCAGTCCTGCAGGTGCTGGTAGAAGGCATTTGTAAGTGATTCAGCGGCTTGAGTACTGTTTTCCATGGCTCGGGGCCTTAAAGGAGACCACACTAGTCTTTAGAAGTGTGAAGTCGGCTTTTGAGAAGTTCTTTACTGTGGTCTTTTTATTTCAGGTGGGGGTGGGATGAGGACCTCCAGCGAGATTAGTTTGTGGTCTGATCTCACCAGTGAGGGTACACCTCGGTGTTGAACATTGTGCTCCCATGTTCGTGATGATGAGATCAAGTATGTTATCTCCTCTTGTGGGGATGGTGACTAGTTGTTCCATGGCATTTGAGTTTATGAATTCCAGGAACTTTTGGGCTAGGGTGTTTGGGCTTGAGTAGTGTTCCCAGTCTATATTAGGGTAATTGAAGTCACCTAGTATGATGGTGTTTGGTGATACATTTATCCCCTCTAGTGTCTTCAGGAAGGCCATGTGAGGTTCCTGAGTTTGTGAGGGTGACCTGTAACATGCTACAATTTGCAGAGCAGTCTTGCCTATGGTTAATTGCACCTGGATGGTCTCAGATGCATCGTGCGTTGCCACCAGTCTTGAGGTGTGGGTGTCCTTGATGAATGTGGATACCCCCCCTCCTTTCTTGGTATTGTCCAGATTTTGGGGCGGAGCATGATATGAGGTAAAACCTGATAGCGCTGGGGTGCTCTCAGGAGCCTTGAACCAGGTTTCTGTCACAGCACAGACATCGATGTTCTCCATACTGAGAAGGGCCTCAAGTGCGTGCATTTTGAGATTTAGACTTCTGGCATTGAGCAGCATTACCCTTAGTTTTTTCCTTTTTGTGTTCTAGGGTGGTAGGTTTAGAATTTGAGCCTTGCCTAAAAGGCACTATGGGGTGGCAAGAGCCTTTGCCAATATCCGGAATCCCAGGGTGACAGGTGCAAGCCGTCCCTTACTTGAGAGCGTGGCTTGTCCAGCATGTCATCCCAGGCAGACAAACACTGGATCCCCTTTGAATGACACCAGTGTTTAAGCCAATTGTTAAAGCTGATCATCTTATCTCTGTATTGTGGCATCATTCTTGGTGAAGGTAGGATACTGCTCAAGGTCAGGGTCATACCTGTCTGGGCTACATAATCAGAGAGCTCCTCAATGTCTCTTTTCACATGGTCGATTCTTCAGAAAGTCGACTTTCATATGGCCGAGACCATATTATCGACTTTCAAAAAGCCGACCATGGGGAACCGCTATCTCTGTACAGTGCGGAATGGGAAAATTTCCCTCTTCCGCATTGTAGTGCGATGTCAGAGTTGGTATATTTAAGTTATGGGGTGTGTGGGCTGCAGCACCCCCCACTGGGGGTGCAGGGGGACACAGCCCCCCTGCTAACAGTTTAAGGTGTGTTTGTTGTGTTTTATGCGTTTATTTTACGTGGTTGGCTTTTCAAAAGTCGATTATATGGTCTTGGCCATATGAAAGTCTGCTTTCTGAAAAGTCGACCATGTAAATTAGACCCCAACAAACACACTGCATTACAGGCATTCAGGTGGATTTCCAAAACTTATCTAACCTGGGAGAAGGAAGGACGGTCCTAGCAAGCCTGCTCTGGCTCAAGAAAAGGCATCCAACTTGTAGTGCTTCATAAAGGTATGGACAGAGGACCAACTTGCTGCCATTCTGAGTCTATTCCTTTGCAATAGGTCTCTAAAAAGGAAAAGACCCTAGTGGAATCTGCCTATACCTTGCCTGTATTTGCTTTTCCATGGTGGGTGTAGCAGAAAACAGTACCAGATGAAACTAACATGCAATGGTTTGCTTAGAGACAGGTTAACAATTCTTTGACCCTGTGCAGGAAATAAGTTTTTTATCCTTACTTAAGGGTTTCATTCTGTCAAGGTAGTACCTCAGTGTACATCCAAGGCATGAAGGATCCTATCGCCCTTATTCTTAGCTTCTGAGAAGATCATAAGGGAGGGATGAAGGTTATTAGACTTGTTAAGAGTGACTTACGAGACTACTTTTAAGATGAAAGAAGGGTTAGCGCATAACACAACTCTATCCCTGTGGAAAATAAAGTTATCCTGCCTTGACAGTTTACAGTTGAAAGATTTGCCTTGCAGATGTCAGAGCAATAAGCAAAACAGTCTTCCATGTTAACACCTTCAGGTCAGCCTGAGTGGCAGGTTGGAAAGGTGATAAAATAAATTTTTCCAGGACTTAGTTGAGATCCCATGGAGGAGGAATACTCCTTTCATGAACTGCTAACTAAGGAGAAGAAAGAAGGGGAATCCACTGGCAGATATGCAGAAATGGCTGCTAAATGCACCGTAATGGAGGTATAAGATAAGCCATCTTAAAGTAGCTCACACAAACATTTCAAGATCAGCCACTTACAAAACCTCATCCAACACAAGATTTTCAAGTAGCATATTTTCTGGCTTTTTTTTTTTTTTTTAACACCTCCCGCACATTTTCATGAAACAAGCTCCTAAAAAGAGTCAAGACTGAATCAGCCATGCTGTCATTTGAAGTTGCTCCAAACTGTGGTGAACCAGGTGCCCCTCAGACTGTGTTAGCAAATCCAGAGTATGAGGAAGTATATGGTAATTGCCCTTCGACAATACCATTAGAAGGGAAAACCAAGATTGCATGGCCCAGTAAAGCATCACTGCAATGACCTTTGGCATTTATTTCTTAATCTTCAAAAATACCTTGTGAATCAGTGGAAAGGGTGGAAATGCACACAGGAAAATTCCCATCCACGGGAATGAGAACGTGTCTGCCCTCTAAACATGGCTGCAAGGATGTCTGGAACAGAATTTCTCCAGCTATCTGTTTTGAAAGGAAGCTAACAAACATTTCAGGTGTTCCCCACATTCGGAGTAGATCACACCACTGCCTTGAGTTGCCACTCATTCTGGTCTGCTCAGGATCTGCTTAGTCTTCCACAACATTTTACTCTGATAGATTGTATGATGCCTGAATAATCAGAGAATGCTGTAAAGCCAGCTCTCAGACCATTACTGCCAAGCAGCACAGAAGGTATGACCTTGTACCCTTCTGTTGTCTAGGTACCACATCACTGTAGTGTCATTCGTAACCACAAGGAGAGGAATTGGGGTCCATAGGTGGTGAAGAACTTTCATGACATGGGTCAGAGACATTTCATTGATATTGACGTGCTTCTGTGCATCCTCCCCAACCAAAGTCGACGAATCTGTGTGGACAGACTGTGCCACAACATATGGGGAGAAGGGAAGCAACAGACTGATACTTAACTGTACTCTCCATCACTGTAATTCTCATCTGATGAAGACCAGCACCAGGAAAGTACAGTTGTGTACACTTACCATAAATGTAGATGTTAGAGTGTATTCACTGTTGCAGTCATCGCATTTGGGTAATCTGCTGGCAGATTGCCCTCAGTCGGCCTGAATAACAAAGTCTTGGGTCCTGTGTCGGTTGCTGTCTCCTATTCCATGATGTCAGGGGTATAAAACATGCAGCCGACGCCATTTTATTCAGTTTTTCTTGCCCCAGATGTCAGGTGCCCCTCAAATGGGGAGCAAAAAAAAAAAAAAAATTATATATATATATATATATATATATATATATATATATATATATATATATGTGTGTGTGTGTGTGTGTGTGTGTGTCTGTGTGTATATATATATATATAATATATATATATATATATAAATAAATACCTTCATCTATATAAATAAATACCTTCATCTAAAGCAAATACACCACAAAGGCTTTGGAATATAGTGAAGGAAAGAGAAGTTATAGAAAAGGGGGATGGCGGGTGGGTAACCCTGACTGCAATGATGAATACACTCGAACATCTACATTTATGGTAAGTCTACACAACTGTACTATGTTCTTCGTGTTTCACTGTTGCAGCCATCACATTTGGGTAGAATCCCAAAGCTATGGATGGGAGGATGGAACTAAATAGCATTAGGGGTGGCTATAAGGCCCTGCAGAACTGCAGTGGCAAAACCTGCCCTGGATTTGGAGAAGAGGGGCAAATGATAATGCTTTGTGAAGGTATGAGTAGAGCTCCAAGTAGCAGCTTCTAGAATGTCTTTGGTTGGAACTCCTCGGAGAAAGGCTGTTGAGGTAGAGGCAGCCCTGGTGGAATGTGACCGGATTCCTTTGGGCACAGATTTACCATGGTGCAAACAGCAGAAACAAATGCAGTGGCTTATCCACTTAGAAATAGTCTGCCTTGATATAGCCTTCCCCTCTGATCCTGAAGCAAATGCCACCAGTAGTTGCTCAGACTTTCTTAGAGATTTGGTCCCGTTTAAGTAGAATCTTAGTTGTCTGTGTACATCCAATGAATGCAGAATCTGCTCCCCCTTGTTCTGTGGATTTGGGTAAAATGTTGGCAGGTGAATTGTTTGGTTAAGAGCCACACTGGATACCACCTTGGGCATAAAGGTAGGATTGGTCCTGAGGGACACCCTGTCCGGATAAAATGTAATAAAAGGCTCCACATCCATGAGAGCCTGTTGTTCTGAAACCCTTCTTGCTGAAGTGGCTGCCAAGAGGAAAGCAGTTTTCCAAGATAAAAATTTTATATCTGCAGTAGCTGCTGGTTCAAAAGGAGGCAGGGTGAGTTTTTCCAGCACAAAATTGAGGTCCCATGCAGGAGTTGGTGATCTTCTGGGAGGCCTTACATTTTTGGCTCCTCTAGGATACTGTTTTAGCAGAGGATTAGAAAAGAGGGGGGGGGGCTCCATGTTGTAATGAGCCGAGATGTCTGAGGCATCGATTTTTATTGAAGAAAAAGATAGGTCCTTGTCAAGCATCTCAGTCAAGTATTGTAAAATCTGAAGGATATTTGGTTTTGCTGTGTCCGTTCCTTGTGCTTGGTTCCAAGCACAGAATCTCTTCCATTTAACAGCATAAGATTTTCTAGTACTAGACCTTCTGGCTTCCAAAATGACATCTATCACAGATTTACTGAGTGGTGTTGTTTGAATAATTAAATTATCAGCCATGCTGCAAGGTTCAGAGTTTGGAGCAGAGTGTGCAGAATTTGATTGTTCTGCTGAGACAGTAGATGAGGTATTTGAGGCAAGTACCACGGAGGGAGTTGAGACATATTCCTTAGAATTGGGTACCAGTGCTGGCGAGGCCAGTCCGAAGCAATCAGGATAATTTTTGTTTTTTTCCTGTCTGACCTTTAGTAAGACCTTGGAGAGAAGAGGCAGAGGGGGAAAGGCATACACTGATAGGTTTTTCCAGCTGAAGGATAGGGCATCCACTTCCCATGCTTGCCTATGATAAGTCCTTGTACAGAATTTGTCCAGTTGATAATTTTGGGGAAAGGCAAACAGATCTATGTCTTGACTCCCCCATTTCTGTGTTACCATGCTGAAGATTTGTGGGTCCAGTTTCCACTAGTGCGGGTCCATAAGATTTCTGCTTAGGTTGTCTGCCAGAGTATTTTGTTTTCCTAGCAGGAATTGAGCTTGAAGATGTACTTGGTAAGTCAAAGCTGTGTTCCACAATTCCATGGCTAGTCTGCAAAGGGGGTAGGAATGTGTACCCCCCTGCTTGTTTATTGTACCACATAACCATGGTGTTGTCTGTCTTCATCAGTAGTTGTCCTGGATGAAGTCAGTCCTTGAAGGCTGTCAGAGCATTCTAACAGCTAGCATCTCATTCTGGTTGATATGCAGATGCATTTGTTTTGGACTCCATATGCCCTGAATGCATCTCCCCACCAGGTGGGCTCCCCAAGCATAGTCTGATGCGTCTGTAGTTAGGGTTTGGGTGGCAAGGGGTAGAGTGAATGACAGTCCCTTGTTTTGGTGACACGTCTCTGCCCACCAAAGAAACTCCTGTTGTAGGCAGGGAATGAGAGGAATCATTGTTTCCAGACTGTGACAATGTTGACTCTATAAACTCTTTAGGTACCACTGAAGTTTCCTCATATGCAGTCTTGCATATGGAATTAGTAGAATGCAGGATGCCATGAACCCCAAAGCCTGCAGATAACTGGGTTTTTGTTGCCATCTGTTTGAAGTATGTTGTCAGTTGCCACGGTTTGTCTGGAGTAAGGTAAGCCATCTGGGCAGTTGTATTCAAACTTGCTCCCAGGAATGTAATTATTTGAGAGGGTACCAGATGGGATTTCTTGTTTATTGTGTACCCTAGGCATGTTAGAAGCCTTTTTACAAACGCCAGATGTTGAAGAAGAATGTTCTTGTTCTCTACTTGAATGAGACGGTCGTCCAGGTAAGGATAAATTTGTATGCTTCTTTGTCTGCAAAATGCAATTACTGGTGCCAGGCACTTTGTAAAGACCCTGGGCGCAGTAGATAATCCAAAGGGCAGTGCAGAGAATTGGTAATGCAAAAAACCTGCCTTGAAGTGGATGTATCCTCTGTACGATTCCCTTATTGGGATATGCAGGTATGCCTCTTTTAAATCTAGAGTCACTAACCAAGCGTTCCTGCCCAGCATAGGCAGTAGCTGTTGTAAAGTCAGAATTTTGGAATGTCCAGGAACGTGTTCAGAATCAATAAGTCCTGTACTGGACACCAGGCATTGTCTTTTCTGGGTACCAGGAAAAGTCTTGAATAAAAACCTTGTCCTTTTTCCTGTTCTAGTACTGGTTGAATAACTCCCATATCCATGAGGGACGTAACTTGTTTCTGAGCCTCTGTCCCTTGATTTTGTGGCAGATCTGACCAACCGTTTGGAATTGGCAAAGTATGGAAATGAAATCTGTGCCCCTGGGATACTATGTTCAATACCCACTTGTACTGGGTAATTAACTGCCAATTTTGAGCATGAAGTGCTAATTTTCCCCCCAAGGGGGCTGCCACAAGATAAGTGCTTGGTGAAGGTAGAGAGAAGTCATTGAGACTGCTTACTGCAGGGTTGTGCTTTGTTTCCTCCAGATTTGGAGGTGGACGCACCCCATTGCTTTGACCTGTAAGAACCCTGTGATTGGTATCTTAGAGCCTTTTGAGCACCTGGATTTGCCTTGAGAGGCTCTGTTGGACAAAGGAAAGGACCAATTTTTAGTAGGCCAGTGCCTACTGAACCTGGGTGGCTGCACTTGTAAGAAATTTTTTATGGTTTGCATAGATTTAGCTTTATCTTCTATTTTCTTTAAAACTTCTTCTGCCTTATTACCAAACAGAGTATCATGCTGTAAAGGGTCATCCAACAATTTAGCTTTAAAATGATCAGCAGATTTTGCTCCTTGAGCCAGGCATGCCTTCTAATCACAGATCCAGTAAATGAGGCCCTGCAAGAGGCCTCCAAAGAATCAAAACCACATTGCAAAGTATGCTTTCCAACCTGTTCTGCTGCATGCAATAATTCCTGTAATTCTTTATTTCCCACACAATCAGAAATCAACATCATTTTCTGTTTCAATAAACCCATAACATGCTGTTGATATTTAAGCATATGAAACTGGCAGTTTAAGGCCCTAATTGCCAAGGTTGCAGACGTATAAACCTTCTTTCCCCATCTATCCAGCGCCCTGGAATCTCTTATCAGAGGGGGTAGGATTTTTGGCTGTACAGGCCTTTACACCTCTGGGACCCTGTCAAATAGTCTCAGGATCAGCAGCAAGATTTTTGAATAGTAATTTGTGGGAGTCAGGAACCCTGTAATATCCGTCTGGCTTACTAGGAGCCGGACGTAGGGAATCAGGAGCCATGCTTGATTCCGAAAACACATCAATAATGTCCAATACAGGAGCTATTGCCCAAAGGCCTATGCTGAGGAAGAAGGAGGACATCCCTAAGCCTCTTTTTTGATTCAGAGAAATCCTGACTCTTCCCAATGAAAATGTTCCCTTAAAGTATGCAAGGTTTCTCCAAAAGAATAATCCTCAGGAGGAGATGCAGATATGATGGATTCTACTGCATCTAAATCCTCATAGGGTGGAATAGAAAATTCCTGATCAGAAGAGGAATCAGAAGAAATGGAAACCTGATCTGAAGATTCATAATCAGTGTCTTGCCTAGACCTCTTAGCAGGGGGGGGGGGTTGGGAACCCCTGATCAAGGTAATTAAGTCCTTAGCCATTTTGATCATCTGTTTTTTAGGCATAGGGGCCTGAGCACGTGGCTCATGCGTCATTTTTTAGACAGATGTTTTTGACCTTGTTTTTTAAGCTGGCGTCGATTTTATGTAAAAATGTTGAGGCCTGAAAATACCCTCAGAAGTCAGTGCCTGCTCAGCGGCTCCGGACCCATCCAAGGGAGAGACATCCGCGGGTTCAATACTCTGAGAATCTCGCGGCATACCGGACTCCGCATGGGTCGCGGTAGAGGCCTGCGACTCAAACGTGGTGGGTATCAGGGGCTGAGAAAGTGCCTCACTGAGTACCGGCGAACGGGCGACTGGCTTAGGAGAAGCTTAGTCATCGGTTTTGGATCTCGACAGTCTGTCTCTGCCTTTTTCTTCGCGTTTTTTGTGAACTCCGGTAGTCTGATTGCTAACTGACGACATTCCAGAGTAATTAAATCTGGATCCAAAATATTTTGAAGCAAAAATATACCGACGCTTAATAGTGCATTGGTTAAATCTAGCACAAAACCGACAGCAAGGCACGTTATGATCTGGGCCTAGGCAAGGAATACAGTACAAATGAAAATCCTTATGAGGTATTTGCTTCCCACAAGTAATGCAATTATTAACTTTTACTGATATCGGTAAGGAGCAAGAAAAAGTTTCCCCAACGGGGTACTTGGCTTTAGTTGAAGACTTCGATTCTGAAACTAGAATGCGAAAATTTCAGGAGTCGGCCGACCGGCACTTGCGAACTGCTTCTGCTTCGGGCACTGCACAGCAAGAAAGACTGAATAAAATGGCGTCTGCTGCATGTTTTATACCCCTGACGACCTGACGTCATGGAAGAGGAAACAGCAACCGACGCAGGACCAAAGACTTTGTTATTCAGGCCGACTGAGGGCAACCTGCCAGCAGATTAGCCAAATGTGATGACTGCAACAGTGAAACATGAAGAACATCTGGTAATCCAGGGCATGTAATAGTTTGGTTCAATAATTTCATACATACCACTAAATTTTCTTCATGTGGAAACGGGCCAGCATGGATGCCATCAATCCCAGAATTTTTAAGAAATCTCTTGTTGAGGCAACAGTCCTCCTAGAAAATTCCTGAAATGTCATCTGGTAGGACAGGGCCTTATTTTCTAAGGTTCAACTTGAACCCAAACTGACCGATTAAGGTCAAAACCTTCTCTAGTGATTTAAAACACCTGGATTTAGACTCTGCATAGATCAGGAAGTTGTTCAAGTAAGGAAAAAATGTAAATGCCAGGAGTCTCACAGCGAGCCAATACCAGAGAGCAAGGCATTTGGTAAACACAAGAGGAGCAGTGGATAGCTTAAAGGGCAATGCACAGAATTAGTAGTTTGAGACAGACACAATAAATCTCAGATATCTCCTGAAGTGATGAGCAATGGCAATATGATGATGGGCATCCTTCAAGTGTGGAGTCACCATGAAACAGTGGTCCAGGAGAAGAGGAAGCATGGTCTGCAGGGTGAGCACCATGAACTCAGGAACCTTGACAAAAATATTCAGAAAGGATAAGTCCAACACTAGTCTCCACAACTGCTTTTTTGGGACCAAGAAAATTCTGATCCTTTCATTCTCTCAGAAGGAGGGGTTGGCTCTATGACCCTAAATCCAGAATCTGCTGGAGAATAGGAGGGGATAAAGTCTGGACCAATGGGTGAGGGGGAACCCCCCCCCCCAATGGAGGCATATGTTCCTTCCACTGTCACCTGTAACCTCTGCCAACAATGTTGAGCACCAGTTTCTCAGAAACCACTAACGGCCAGGTCAACCTGTTGAGAGGGGAATTTGGAAATGATGGGAGCTGGCATAGCCATAGGTTAAGGGAGAGTTATCCTTTTGGAAAAGGAACCACTCTTCTTAGGTTTGGCAGAGTTCTTGTGCTGCCATTTCCTTTTGGTGCCTTGGATGTTGTTCGGCTTGAACTTCTGTTTATTGGGCTGCTGAAAACTATCCTGCTATTAGGGGAAAACTTGGGATACGGAACATTTTAAACAACCCCTGCAATCAATTTATCTGTCATCCCAGTGTTTTAGTGCCTAATTAGCTGCTATACCAAACACACAATCAGAATTAAATGGCGCCTTCATAATCTTATTATTATTTTTTTTAATCAGAGAAGTTTTACCTCAGCTGTTGTCACTGCATTTCTAGACACAATACTGGTCCCCTCCAGGGGGATCTTTAAAGCATGTTTAGACACTTTAGAAACACTGGAAACAATTTATTTCATAGTCTTTCTGCTGAGCAGCTAACTATGCAGCAAACTGATCTAAATTATACATATACCTCAACATAAACTTCCACATAAAACACTAGTAGTTAAATGCTTTAAAAGTTATGCTGGCCTGCGCCAGCTTCATTAACTCAGATTCTACCTCTTGCCTAGTTTACCTTGAGGGACTGTGTTTGATGAAGACATGGTCTTTTTTTTACTGGCAAACACTGTGGGGACATGGAAACAGGGCCCAGAGAAAAAGGGACTTGGAAGCCAATCATGGCGAGCACACCCTGAATTCCTTAAAACACTCTTTTAGAAAGAGGCTCATTCAGCAAAGGGAATTAAAAACAACCTCTTCCTGTGGGACCTACAGAGGGAAGGTCACCACATATGGGGCCTCATCCACCAAAAGATCACATACCCCTGTTGATCTCGAGGGCAGCCTAAAATTGCACCCAACCAAAAATATACTTAAATCTAACCAGGATTTGGGGAAAAAGAAAACATCTGTTTGCCCTCAGAGGACTGGTCACACTGGCACATCTGAACCCTCAGATTACAGATCACCTTCAAGATCAGGATCCTCGGGAGGTTGAATGGGGGTGGAGCACCAGCATTACTCATAACCCGGGTTTGCACTCCACAATCAATGGTCTGATTAATGGATCTAGCCACAACACCAGCTCAGGTGAAAACACAGTTGGAGATTGTTGCCTCGTAATGTGGTGGGCCTTCTGTCTCTTGTTTTGCATGCAGGGGGAGATGCGTCAACACTGGCAACAGAGTCTGTACCCCTGATATCCCTAGCACCTAAAGATCTTGGTTCTCCCATACCTGAACCAGGCACGAGTACAGCCTGGAGGACATGTCTGACCTGTGCATCATACACAGTCGTGGTACTACCACCGCACCAGGGGACCTGGAGGCAATTGAAGGCGTGTGGTCAGATAGCCTGCCCAAAGCTAATGTGGAGTCAAAAGCCACAGGCTTAGGCATGCTTCATGTTTTTTTGGTACAAAAGGGGTAGAAAGTGATGGGGGAGGGGCATATCAGAATCCATCAAGTAATGGAATAAAAAAAGAAGTTATGTACTCACCATAATGTTCCATATTTGTAGTCCATCTTGCCCTTCATTCTTATATATGGGTTCGGAGCCAGCTGATTACAAAGCTCGAAGTCTCTAAGTTGTCTCATGGCAAGGTAGGTATCCCATAATGCACTAGTAAGACTCCCAGTTTGCTGCTGTCTATAAAAGTGATATAAAGTATTTCCACAAGGAAAAACAAAGATGAAAGGTCTTCAACCCTAAGGAAGACAGAAATTATCTTGTCTCCAGTTCCTCCAAGGATGGGGGTAAGTGGGTGGGTTCATAAGAATGAAGGGCGAGATGGACTACAAACATGGAATGTTACAGTAAGTACATAACTTCTTTATGTTCTGTAGTCCTATCTCACCTTCATTCTTACATATGGGACAGCGTCCCTAGGACCTTTTTCTCGGGTGGCTCATGAGAATATACTCCTAAGAACCGTGAAACCAAAGGGGGGCTCTACCCCTGGAGGCTAAGTCCAATTTGTAATGAGTAATAAAGTTATGAGGGGTAGCCCAAGTTGCTTTTGCACATATACTGTCCATTGGAATTCTGGCTTGAAAAGCGGCAGATGTGGATATAGATCTGGTGGAATGAGCTTTAATCTGCCATTAGAAGAGTAAATAAAAGATATGCAATTTGAAATCCAGTTAGATAACATTATCTTTGAGACTGGCATTCCTTTTCTCATCTTCGAAAAAGATACAAATAATTGGTCTGATCTCCTAAACTCTTTGGTTCTATGTTGATAGAACCTTAACTGTCTGTGTACATCAAGTTGATGAAATTTATATTCCGCTTTGTTTGTATGATTTGGAAAAAGGACTGGCAGTTCAATAGTTTGACTGATACTTGACTGAGAACAACTCTTGAGAAAGTACAGTTTTGTACCTACCATAAATGTAGATGTTAGAGTGCTAATACAGCTGCAGTCATAACAGATGGGTTCTCCTGCCATCAGGCGGGTCCTCGGTCGGCCGAATTCCAAAGTCTAGGTCCGGCGTCGGTTGTCGTCGCTTCTTCCCTGACGTCAGTGCGACAGGGGTATAAAGGAACCAGCCAACGCCATTTTCTTCAGTTTTTCTTGCCCCAGATGTCAGGTGCCCCCAGAAGGAAGGCAATAATAAAATTGTGTGATAATGCAGTGCTATATAATCAAAATAAAGTAGTTGCAAGCAAATACATCATAAATGAAAACCCCAATCAGGTTATGTGAAGGATGTGTTAGCCTATAGGCCTGTTCCAAGAGGGGAAGGAGGGAAACCTGGACTGCAGCTGTATTAGCACTCGAACATCTACATTTATGGTAGGTACAAAACTGTACTATGTTCATCGTGCATACAGCTGCAGTCATAACAGATGGGTAGAATCCCAAAGCTAAGAAAGGGGTGGAAGGCACTAGTTGGAACTAGGAGGAGCCAAAATGCTCTGCAAGACTGCAGTGGCAAAGCCTGCTCTAGATTTGGAGTATAATGGTAGGTTGTAGTGCTTGGAGAAGGTATGCACAGAACTCCAAGTGGCTGCTTCCAAAATATCTTTGGTAGAAACTCCTCTGAGGAAGGCTGCAGAGGTGGCTGTTGCCCTGGTGGAATGAGTTCTAATGCCTGTAGGAACAGTTTTGCCATGAAAGGAATAGCAAAAGCGTATGCAGTGGGCTATCCATTTTGAGATTGTCTGTTTGGAAATTGGCTTCCCTTGAGCTCCTACCGCATAGGCCACAAAGAGCTGTTCTGATTTTCTGAAAGGCTTTGTTCTGTCCAAATAATAACGCAGCTGTCTGTGGATGTCCAAGGAATGTAGTAATCTCTCCCTTTGTTTTGAGGATTAGGATAAAAGTAGGTAAATGTATGGCCTGATTTAAAGCTACCCTGGATACCACTTTAGGCATAAAGGACGGGTTGGTTCGTAAGGAAACTCTGTCCTGATGGAAGATGATAAAAGGCTGGACAGCCATGAGAGCCTATAGTTCTGAAACTCTACGAGCTGAGGTGATAGCCAGAAGGAAAGCTGTTTTCCAGGACAAATATTGCAAATCTGATGAGGCAGCTGGCTCAAAGGGAGGCAAGGTCAATTTTTCCAGAATTAAATTAAGATCCCAAGCAGGTATTGGTTGTTTCCTTGGAGGCCTTAAATTCTTAGCCCCTCTGAGGAACTGTCTTAAGAGAGGGTGAGAGAATAAAGGAGGATCAGTGTTGTATTCTGCAGAAATGGCTGAGGCATGTATTTTGATGGAGGAGAAAAAGTCCACTGCTTAGCAGTTCAGCCAAATATTGTAGTATTTGAGGTAAATTCAGTTTTCCAGGATCCTGGCCCTTTTTCTCATTCCAGACACAAAAACGTTTCCATTTTGCGGAGTAAGCTTTTCTAGTTGATGGCCTTCTGGTCTCCAAAATGACATCCTGCACCTCCTTGGAGAGTAGGGCCTGTTGAAATGCTAAGGAATCTTCCATGCGGCTAGATTGAGTGTTTTTAGCTGGCTGTGAAGAGTTTTGAAACTGTGCTGAGTCAGAAAAAGAGGCATTAGAGGCAGGGTCCATGGTGGGGAATGCGTCAGGCTCCTCAGGAGTGGGTACCAGTGTTGCCTTGGCCGGTCCGGAGCAATGAGAATCATCTTTGGTCTGTCTGCTTTGGTCTTTAATAGAACTTTGGGCAGCAGAGGAAGAGGAGGGAAGGCATAAACTGTCATTGATGTCTAACTGAAAGAAAGAGCGTCCACTCTCCAGGCCTTTGGATGGAAGATCCTTGAGCAGAATTTTGTCAATTGATGATTCTTGTGGGAGGCAAAGAGATCTATGTCTGGCCTTCCCCATTCTTGGATTATTTCTGTAAAAACTTTTGGATGCAATTTCCATTCGTGTGGATCTGTCATATTCCTGCTTAGGTTGTCTGCCAGCGTGTTTTCCTTGCCTGGCAAGTACTGTGCTTGTAGTTCCATTTGTAAGTCCATGGCCATGTTCCAAAGAGACATGGCCAGTCTGCATAGGGGGTAAGAATGTGTTCCTCCCTGTTTATGTACCATATAACTGTGGTGTTGTCCGTTCTTATCAATAAATTGACCTGGTTGTAGAAGGTCCTTGAAAGCTATAATAGCATTTATTACTGCTAGCATTTTTTTGATTGATGTGAAGGTGCTTTTCTTTTTGGGACCATTTGCCCTGAATGCACCGATCTGTCATGTGCGCCCCCCCAGGCGTAGTCCGAGGCGTCTGTTGTGATGACTATTTGCTTGAGGCTTGCTGAATGGAAGACCTGTGTTTGTTTGACATGCTTGAGCCCACCACAGAAATTCCTTTTGCAGACATGGAATTAGTGGTATTATTGTTTCCAAACTGTGGCTGTGTTGAGACCATATGTTTTTTAGGTACCATTGTAGTTTCCTCATATGCAGCTTTGCACATGGGATTAGTAAGATGCAAGATGCCTTGAATCCCAGAGCCTGCAGGATTTTCCTTGCAGTCAGCCTGGTGCAATTTGCTAGTGTTCTGAAGTATTGTATTAGTTGACCCTGCTTCTCTGGCGTGAGGTAGGCCATCTGGGTGTTTGTGTCCAGATTGGCACCCAGGAAAATTATCTTCCAAGAGGGTATTAGCCTTGATTTCTTTTTGTTGACTGTGTATCCCAGAGATTTCAATAACATTATTACATAAGCCAGATGTTTCAGATGAATGTGCTTGCTGTCCGCTTGGATCAGGCAGTCGTCCAAATAGGGATATATTTGTATCCCTTGAAGTCTGCAGTAGGCAATTACTGATGCCAGGCATTTCATGAATACTCTGGGCGCAGTAGATAAGCCAAAGGGCAATGCAGAGAATTGATAATGGGTTGAACCTGCAAGAAATCTGAGGTACCTTCTGCAATTTTGTCTGATTGGGACATGCAGGTATGCCTCCTAGAGGTCCAATGTTACCAGCCAAGACTCCTTGCCCAGCATGGGAAGAAGTTGCTGTAGAGTGAGCATCTTGAATTTTGGTACGAGTAGAAATGTGTTTAGGATGAATAGTTCCAAAATAGGTCTCCAATCCTTTCCCTTCCTTGGCACCAGATATAGCCTGGAATAAAAATCTTGACCTTGTTCGTGCGTAGGTACCTCTTGAATAGCTTTCATGTTTATGAGATCTGTAATTTGCTTTTGTGCCTCTGCCCTTTGATTGTGTGGCAGGTTTGGCATGCCTCTCATTTTTGGAAGGGTGTGAAAATGGAATTTGTAGCCTCCGTTTATAATGTCCAGGATCCATTTGTCCTTTGTGACAACATGCCAGTTTTTTGAAAATAATGCCAGCTTTCCTCCTAAGGGGGCTGCCATTTGAAACCTGGTTGGCATGCAAAGGGGAAAGTCATTGGGTTTGCTTTCTGAAAGATTGCGAGTTGTCCTCACCACCTCTTTGTGTAGGAGCTTGCCATTGTCTGCCTCTATACGATCCTTGGGATTGTCCTCTGCCTCTTGAGCGCCTGTATCTGCCTCTTTGGGGTCTGTCTGTGGCAGGAAAGGACCAGTTTTTGGAAGACCAATTTCTATTAAAACATGGGGGTTGAACCTGTAGAAATTCTTTCACAGTTTGCATTGATTTAGCCTTTTCCTCCATTTTCCTTAATACCTCCTCAGCATTAGCAGCAAATAGTACATCCTTTTGAAGAGGGGCATCTAGTAATTTAGCTTTGACATGATCAGGCAAGGCTTGTTCCTTGAGCCAGGCATGCCTACGTATAACTGATCCTGTAACAGCAGCTCTACATGAGGCCTCTAGAGGATCAAAACCACATTGTAAGGTATGCTTACCCACTTGTTCTGCACTATGCATCAAATCCTACAACTCCTTCAAGTCTGGTTGTTCAGGTTGTGACATTTTACTCTTCAATTGTGATAACAAAAAACTGTTGGTATTTTACCATACGAAACTGACAGTTTAAGGCCCTCATGGATAAGGTAGCCGAGGTATATACCTTTTTTCCCCACCTTTCTAAGGATCTGGAATCTCTCTCAGAAGGCAATGGATTTTTGGCAATGGAGGCCTTAACTCCCTTGGGGCCCTGTGAGATGGTTTCTGGGTCAGCAGCATGGCTTTTGTAAAGAAATTGGTGTGAGTCAGGAACCCTGTAGTACCTGTAAGGCTAAACTGGAGCTGGAGGTAGAATCCGGGTTAAGGCAGGCCTCCGAGTAAACATCATCTAGGATGTCCAAAACAGGAGGTATAGCCAGAGGCCTATGCTGAGGTAACAAGAGAAATTCCCTGAGCCTTTTCTTGGAATCTGAATAATCCTGGCCTTCCCAGTGGAAGTGTTCCCTTAAGGTATGCAAAGTTTCCCCAAATTAATAATCCTCAGGGGGGGATACAGAAGGGATGGACTCCTCCG
The DNA here is from genome assembly GCF_019279795.1 of Protopterus annectens. Lineage (NCBI taxonomy): Eukaryota > Metazoa > Chordata > Ceratodontiformes > Protopteridae > Protopterus > Protopterus annectens. Next base: position 466,775,025 of record NC_056733.1, read on the forward strand.
CATCAGAGTCTTCAAAAGGGGAGTAAGAATGTTCCTCATCATCAGAGTGCTCTGAAATAATGGAGCCCTGATCAGAGGAGGGGGAATCTTCCTCCACTCTGGGCCTTTGTCCGTGGGGCTGAGAACCTCTGATTAGAGTAATTAAATCCTCAGCCATTTTAAGCATCTGTTTCTTAGGCATGGGGCCTGGAGATGGGCCCTGTGTAGCTGGTCTCTTAGGGTGCATGGTTGCTTTAGACTTTGTGAAAGCCTTGATGGAGAAAGAAGAGGAAGGTCTGAAGACACCTTGAGTGGAGGTGGACCTGTCCACATTCTGAGTTTCAACGCCAAGAGTGTATCTGTAGTCGGGGTGTGGGCCGAGGAGCCTGCGACCTCGGGCACAGGAGACACCGTCAAAGAAGTGTCGTCGGTAATCAGGGGCTGCGTAGGCGCCTCACTGAGAACCGGACCACGTGTAGTCGGCTTTGGCGTGGTGTCGGTAGAGGCCACGGACCTTGTGTGTCAGTCCTTGTCTTTGCGTTTTTTAGACAAAACCGGAGTCGGAGTATCCGACGACATAGTATAGTTAAATGCTTTCCCAAAATAATGCTGGGCGAACTCCGCCCAACGCTTAATAGTGCGTTTCTTGAATGTAGTACAAAAGCGACAGACTGAGACATCGTGGTCTGGGCCTAAACAAGGTATACAGAGGGAATGGAAATCCTTATGCGGTATTTGCTTCCCACAAGAAATACAATTATTAACTTTGTCTGACATCGGTCTGAGGCAAGAAAAGAAAAGTTTCCCCAACGGGGTACTTAGCTTTTAAGAAGACTTCGGTTTCCAAATTTCGTAATTTCAGGAGCTGGCCGACTGGCACTTGCGAAATGCTTCTGCTTCGGGCACCGCGCGGCAAGAAAGACTGAAGAAAATGGCGTTGGCTGGTTCCTTTATACCCCTGTCGCACTGACGTCAGGGAAGAAGCGACGACAACCGACGCCGGACCTAGACTTTGGAATTCGGCCGACCGAGGACCCGCCTGACGGCAGGAGAACCCATCTGTTATGACTGCAGATGTATGCATGATGAACATCGAAGGAAGGATTAGTGCGAAGGGAAACTCTGTCTCTCTGAAATATCAAGCAAGGAGGTTTGACTGAGAGTGCTTGCAGCTCTGACACTCTTCTGGTGGACGTAATGGCCATCAGAAAAATGGTCTTCCCCAAAAGGAACTTTAAATCACATGTATGTGAAGGTTCAAAAAGGCAGTGAGGTAAGTTTTAAAAGAACAAAATTTAGATCCCAGGGAGATGTAGGTTCTTGAAAAGGAGGTCTTAGTAAGGTAATGCCTTTTAAAAATGATCTACACAATCTGAGAGCCATAAGATTAGGTTCATGTTGTCCCAAATGAAAATTGGAGATAGCTGCTAACTGAACTTTGATTGTAGCAGCAGCTGATCCCTGATGAAAAAGTTTGGCTAGAAATTCTAACACTAAGAGAATGGAGGTTGTGTATGGATCTATGTTCCTAGCTTGTGCCCAGAGAGAAAATCTTTTCCATTTGCTAGCATACAATTTTCTCGTAGATGGTTTATGTGAAGACGTCAGGATATGTGTAACAGCAGGGAAGAAATCATGAACCCTGACTAAGGATGGAAGTGGAGCAGCCATGCTGTCAAACAGAGTGTGGAGACAGGGATGGAACGTGCCTGACATGTGTCAGAAGGTCTACTACTGGGTCCAGCGTCCATGGATCGTCCAGGTGAGGCCTGAGAAAGGGGAACCAAATCTGACGAGGCCAGTAAGGCGTGATGAGAATCATTCTGCTTCCCAAAGTCTTTGCTTTCTGGATGACTTTCGATATTAGTGGAAAGGGAGGAAAAGCATAAAGAAGTCCTGAGAGCCAATTGCGGACAAGTGCATCTCTCGGTGTCTCCCCCGGGGGGGGGGGGGATAAGGGTGAAGTAGCTGCTGCATTTTGTTCATTGGTGTGGCAAACAGATTGCAGCAAGGCTGTCCCCATTTGCAGAAAATCTGTTCCGCGACTTTCTGATTCAGAAACCACTTATGAGGCATCAAGATTGCCCTACTGAGCTTGTTGACTATCATACTGGTTCGTCCCAGGACATGCGTTGCAACTAGAAAGCGTTGGGCTTGTAGAGCCTCTCAACATAGGGGGTAGGATCTGGTTCCCCCTTGTTTGTTTACATACCATGCCACTGACATATTGTCTGATTGGATTGCTACTGTCCCTAGAGAAAGAAAGTCGTGAAGTGCTCGCAACGCTAGTAGCACTGCTTTAATCTCTATAACACTGACATGCAAGTGAACCTTGTGTTCTTGCCATGTGCCTTGGACTGTCCTTCCTAGATAATGCTCCCCCCCCCCATCATATCGGGGAGGCATCCGTGGTCATAGTAGCAATGGGTTGGCGAGGAATGAATGGTCTCCCTATCGTTAGTTGATTGGACTGGATCCACCAACGAAGGTCCTTTTTGCAAGATTCCATTATTAAAATGGGATGAAACAGAGGCAGTTGCTGAAGAGACCACTGGGAAAAGGGTTGGTGAGGAATGAATGGTCTCCCTATCGTTAGTTGATTGGACTGGATCCACCAACGAAATTCCTTTTTGCAAGATTCCATTATTAAAATGGGATGAAACAGAGGCAGTTGCTGAAGAGACCACTGGGAAAAGAGTAGCCATTGTAGGATTCTCATATGTAGTCTGGCTAGCGGAATTAGAGTTATGGTAGAGGCCATGGTTCCTAGAAGTTTGAGCACAGTCTTCACTTTGATCTTGTGTTGGGGAAGCAGGCTGTATATTTGTTGTCTCAGATTTTGCACACTGTCTGAAGGAAGGTGAGCCATCATTGCGGCTGTGTCCATTTCTGAGCCTATAAAAGTCACATATTTAGAGGGCGACAAGGCAGACTTTTCCCATTTTATAGTAATGCCTAGCTGAGTGCAGACTCAGATGGTTGAATCCCTGGCTTGTAGAAGTAGGTGCCTGGTGGTGGCAGTCAGAAGCCGGTTGTCCAGGTACAGAAACACTTTGAATCCAAGATGTCTCAAGTGAGCCATTACTACGGCCATGCATTTGGCGAACATCCTGGGGGCTGTGATGCGAACAAAGGGCACAGCAAGAAATTGGTAATGACTGGCTCCCAGCCGGAAGAGTAAATGACTCCTTGATGCTCTGTCCATTTTTATGTGGTAGTACGCATCTTGAAGGTCTATGCAGCACAACTGCCTTTCCCTAACAGAGGGAATATACACTGCAGTGTGACCATTCGGAACTTGGACTTCTTCACTGATTCGTTTAACTTGCTGAGATCCAAGATGGGCCTCCCGTCCATTTGCTATGGCACTAAAAAGAATCTGGAGTTAAGTCCCAAATCCTTTCTGGTCTGTGGGGATGGTTTGGATGACTATTTTGCAGCAACCTTTGGACTTCTCTAGTTTCCTAATCCCTATGATTGGGTGGAACATCTGGGATTTTCTTGGTTAGATGAGGTGGAAAAGAGAAGGGTATGGAGTATCCTCTGGAAATTATTCTTTGTACCCACTTGTCTGGTGTGATGTCGTGCCAGGCTTCTGGGTACAAAGATAAGCGACCCCCGACTGGCTCCAGAGAAGTGCAGTCATGCCCCCACTTCAGGAGCGCTGATACGGATGCCCACGAAAGGAATCGCAGACACCCTGGTTTTGCAGACCCCCTCGCCCCACCTCTAGGGTGATGTCTACCATTATTTCCTCCTCCTCTGTCTCTGGAGAAGGAATTACCTTGTGCGCCTGGGAAAAATCTCTGAGATTTCTTGAACCACATTTTCCGCCTCTCTGAACTTTAGGGTATGGTATAGAATAGACGGAAAAACGAACTTCCATGGCAGAAAGAGTCTTCCCTTCCTGCTCACATCTGGTGAGTGTGTCTTTTACCTTTGGTCCAAACAGAGAGGAACCGTCAAAGGGGGTGTTGGTAAATGTAGATTTGAAGGGCTCCACAAAGTTACATAAGCACACCCAGGAGCGTCTCCTAAGGGAAACTCCTGAACTCGCTGCCCTGCTTGCTCCATCTGCTGAGTAAGATATCAGCCTCATGGAGGAGTTAATAATAGAGTTTAAGGTGGACAACGGAACAGTAACCTTCTCAGGGACTCCTTCAGTTAAAGTACCTTGGACAGCATCTCCTAGCTCTTTTTGGAGATCTCTTTGAAGCCTAGTGAAATGGGTGAGGTAATTCAGCGATCTGAATGTAAAAGCTGCTGAAGAAAAAATACGCTTCCCGTATCTGTCCATCATTCAAGACTCTTTGTTCGGTGGGTGGACAGATAAGGAAGCGTCCGTTAGCTTCTTCTTTGTGGCTGCTGCCACCACCATGGCATCTACAGGCACACCTTTGGTCAAAAACTCTCTCTAGGAGCTGAAAGAAATTTGTTCAGCCTTCTGGGGGACTGGTTCCACAATGTCAGGAGTTTCTCACATTCCGACTCACCAAATCTAACAGCTCATCGAAAGGTGGAGATGCCCAAGAGGCTGAAGGTTGAGACCCGAAAGCCTTTAGGTACACTGACTCCTCATCAGAAGGGGTGACTGGGCCACCCGCCTCTGTTTCAGGATCTCTAGGATATCTACAAAGGTGATATCAGAGGATGACCTAGGGGACCCTTCTGACTCCTCGAGGTCAGTGTCAGAGGTGATGGACTCATCAGGGGAGTCTACGTGCTTCCTCTTGCAAGTTCTCTTCTGAGGAGGCTCCTCAGAAGGGTATTCTGGGGAGGTCTCTGAAGACTGGGAGCCACCCAAGGGGGGCTCCTGAGGCTGCGGGTCTCTGCTGTCAAGAGAGACAGCTGGTGCTGAGACACAGGTCGGAGCTTGAGGGGGAAGAGCACTGGTACCCCTTGCGTGGAGCTGAAGATCTAGACAGCATGTGCCTCATCATCTCGAAGGCAGATCTCCCCGGCTCCGAGGACACCACCAGTTCCGAGGAAGCGGAAGTAGCGATCGGCTCCAAGACAGATGTAGGATCTGAGATCAGCTGAGCCGATGCACCAAGAGGTAGACTCGGAACAGAATAGGTTCGGGTCCGAGCTTCCCCATCGGGGCCGAATGGTAAGCTTTGGCTCCTAGACACCAGGGACGGCACTGAAGGTGTCGGAGTGGAACATGGCTCTGAGACAGACAGTTGGGGTGCTGGAACCGACGGCTCCACAACAAACGGCACAGATTGCTCTGGCTCCGAAAGACCTGTACGGCTCAGAGGAGGAACAGGAGCAGGTAATATGGCCTTAGACGGCACTGGAACAGATTGGGTCGGAGCAGACAACAAATATGCTAGTGCTGACTTCAAAAGCCTAAGCACCACCCTCTCAACATCCTCCTCAGAAAGACTCCTGGAGGTGGAAGACAGATCGAGATCTCTGCAAAATTGGAGATTTGAGTGTCGGGGATACCGGTAATAAATCTCTCGACCGGCTCCGAGGTATGGGTTCAGCTATCGGCTCCAAAAAACTTGGGGCCGAAACTGGACAGTCTATGTCAATAACCACAACTGGCTCCGAGGGGAGAGGAGCCAAAGAGGTAGAAGGTTTGTTAATTTTGGCAATTTTCTCTGGAGGTCCTGATTTAACAGTCAGTGTAGGAGACTGTCTTTTCACAGACTTGACTGTCTCTTTTTAGAAGCGGGAGACCTGTAATGAGAAGAGGAAGAACTGGCTAAATCCTCCTCAAAGGAAGGTTTAAGGAGACCTTTCAAGATCAGTTTGTACTTCCTTTCCTGGAGAACTCGAGAACTAAGAGTGGCAAAAAGTACAAGTCTCCTGTAGATTTATGGCTCCCAAACAATAGACACAAATACTATTTCCATCAGTAAAGGACATTTTTTATGAGCATTTTAAGCATTTCTTGAAACCCGAAGGTTTATGGTCTTTAGTTTCCTTAGACATACTACCACAACAACAATCACAGACTATAAGCTTAGAAAGGTAAAGAAGAGAGGACAAGGTCCTCTAACTTAAATGGGCATAGCCCTGCTCAAGGAAACAACACAATGAAGAAAGACAACAGAGGACTAGGTCCTCTAACTTAAATGGGCCTAGCCCTGCTCAAGAAACATACAAGGGAGAAAGACAACAGAGGACTAGGTCCTCCAACTTAAACAGGCCTAGCCATTAGGAAACACACAAGAGAAAGGCAATAGAGGACTAGGTACTTTAACTTAAACGGGCCTAGCCCTGAACAAAGGGGTAGGCGAGACAGAGAACAAACAAGCAACAGATAAAGGCTAGAATAGGTCGTAACTAAAAAAAACGGACCTATGCCTAAAAAAAATTAACTAGCACACAGAAACAAAGGGATACCACTATGGAAAGACCTGCGGAAGCGACGGCCAACAATTTGCAATAAAGTTCAAAAACACACTAACTACTAAAGATAACAAACTGTAAGCTATTAATACTACACTAACTACTATAGTCAAAAAACAATCACTATAAAATCTGAATAAGCAAAAAATTCCAACTTAGCCACGGCCAAGAAAGAGAGCACTTCTGAACTCATAGATGTGGAAAACAAGATCTGGGGATTCTTATTAGTGCATTATGGAATACCTACACCTTGCCACGAGCCAACTTAGAGACTTCGAGCTTTGTAATCGGCCGAGTAAGAGCCAAGGATTGGCTCTGAACCCATATGTAAGAATGAAGGTGAGACAGGACTACAGAACATCACTAGTTAGACTAATACCAAATAACGCCTGCACTGTCAGCAAGTATAAATGAACACATTCTGCTATTCTCCCTCTAAATAGCAAACTAAAGTCCACTTCTGCAGGGGTACTATTCTGAAAGCTGTACTGAATAAAATGATAGCAGTTTCAGTAACACAGTTCAAAGTACAAAATACATGCAAAAAATCCCCCAATTCTTGTAAAAAAGGCTACTTTCAGCCCCAATTGAACAGAAACAGAATAAACAGTATTAGACAAAAACTAGAGCATAAACTTAAGCAAAATATTTTCAGAAATGTTTAACATACAAAATGGTGCCAAATTGCGATTTAAACACACTATCATTCAAAATGTTGTAATCCTGCAAAATCTCATCAAATAACCATAACCCCCAAATAAAAACTGCAATATTAGCAAGTTTTCATGTCAAAACTTCCAAATGAAGCTTCTAATTAACAGAAAAACAGATGTGATTAACTTGTAGCTCTGGAAGCACAAAGTAATGAGAGGAACTGAAGTAAAATAGCCTTACTATGGAAACTTATTTAAACATTCACAAGTGGCCATAAAGCATATCTGAAGGGTTAAAACCCACCGGAAACCAACAGTCAGCTTAAAATATGAAGTATAAGAACTACACTGTGCAAAGTAAAAAACAAAGTACATACCATAATTAGTCAGGAAAAACAGTCAAAGCAGCAGAATACACTATTCAAGCAATGACAGAAAAACAAAGGGATGAAATAAAACCCAAAGGGTTTCTTATCTGAGCTCAGCAGCTACTGAAATCCTGCGTAAGGAGCAGTCTTCCAAGAAATCTTCTCTTACTATGGCACTAGAAAACAGAAAGGGTCCTGTCTGTGGGTCTGTAAGGCAGCCCTATACTGCAAGGTGACTGTTCCATCATACCCACAGACAGGCAGGTGAAGGGACTCTGAGCTTTAGTAGACTGCCAGAGGAGGGTAGCAGGGCACTACTACTTGAATGTCAGAAAGGCAGTGTGTTTGTCCAGCATCAATAGGAATCACCTGCACACAGCCTAATGAAAAGTACAGTTTTGTACCTACCATAAATGTAGATGTCCGATAGGTATGCATCTGCAGTCATAACATATGGGTTGTCCTGCCTCAGGCAGCCCTTCGGTCGGCCGGATTCCAAAGTCTGGGTCTGGCCTCGGCTGATGTCGCACTTTCCCCGACGCCAGAGCGTCTGGGGTATAAAAGCATCAGCCGACGCCATTTTCCTCAGTTTTTCTTGCCCCAGATGCCAGGTGCCCTCTAGGAAGGCTAAATTTGGATAAATGCTGAAAAGTTCCAAACATTTGCAAATTATATACATGTATAAACAAACAAATACACCATAATAGATTCCCCCAGCTAGCTGAAAGAGGGGAAAGTACCCTAGGAATACCACAGAGGGGAAGGTGGGTGGGTAATCCTGACTGCAGATGCATACCTATCGGACATCTACATTTATGGTAGGTACAAAACTGTACTATGTCCTTCAAGGATGCATCTGCAGTCATAACATATGGGTAAAATACCAGAGCCAATCTGGGGGAGGAGGTACTAAGAGAAGGATGGTGTAGTTAAGATCTCCTGCAGCACTGCAGTTGCAAACCCTGCTCGGGATCTGGAGTATAAAGGTAGATTGTAATGCTTGGCAAATGTATGCACGGAGCTCCAAGTAGCAGCTTCTAAAATGTCCTTGGTAGCCACCCCTCGTAGGAAAGCTGTAGTGGTGGCTGTGGCCCTTGTGGAGGGAGGCCTGATATTTTCAGGAACTGTCTTTCCATGAAAGGAGTAACAAAAGCGAATGCAATTTCCTATCCATTTTGAAATTGTCTGTTTGGAAATTGCTCTTCCTTGTACCCCAGTTGCATATGCTACAAAAAGTTGGTCAGTTTTTCTGGTAGTTTTCGTTCTGTCCAAATAGTAGCGTAGTTGTCTGTGTATATCCAGGGAGTGCAAAAGTTTTTCCCCTTTGTTCTGTGGGTTAGGGAAGAACGTAGGCAAGTGAATAGCTTGGTTCAAGGATACCCTAGATACTACCTTTGGCATGAAAGTAGGATTGGTTCTTAGTGACACTCTATCCTGGTGAAAAATAAGAAAAGGCTGCCATTAATGCTTGTTAACTCAGATACTCTTCTTGCTGAAGTGATTGCCAGAAGGAATGCAGTTTTCCAAGATAAAAACTGTAGGTCTGTTGATGCTGCTGGTTCAAAAGGAGGTAGTGTCAGTTTTTCCAGCACAAAATTGAGATCCCATGCAGGTAGAGGGTGTCTTCTTGGAGGTTTAACATTTTTGATCCCTCTCAAAAATTGCCTGAGAAGAGGGTGTGAGAAGATAGGTGGATCCATATTGTATTCTGCTGAAATTGCTGAAGCATGAATCTTAATAGAAGAATAAGACAGGTCATTGTGGAACAATTCTGCTAAGTATTCTAGGATGTGTGCTAGGTTTGCCACTGTGACATCTGTGCCCTTTGATGTGCTCCAAATGAGAAATCTCTTCCATTTAGCTGAGTAGGTCTCCCTTGTGGAAGGTCTGTGAGCCTCCAGGATAATGTCCTTCACCCTCTGAGATAAAACAGTTTGGTTGGTATTTAAGGAATTTTCCAGGCAGTTAGCTGCAATGTTTTCAAGTTGGGATGCAGGGTCTTGAAATTGTTCTGCGTTAGAAGAAGAGGCCATAGGGGAAGAGGCCATGAATTTGCCTGAGACATGCTTCTCAATAGTGGGTACCAGTGTTGTCTTGGCCAGTCCGGAGCTATTAGTATCACTTTTGGCTGTTCCTCCCTGATCTTCAGTAGAACCTTGTACATCAATGGGAGAGGTGGAAAGGCATATACTGTTAGGGCATTCCAGCTGAAAGAGAGAGAGTCCACCCTCCATGCTTGTGGGTGGTATGTCCTTGAGCAGAATGTCTTCAGTTGGTGGTTGAGTGGGGAGGCGAACAGATCTATCTCCGGCATTCCCCATGTCTTTGTTATGAGTTTGAAGATGTCTGGATGCAGCATCCATTCATGTGCATCCATGGTAGTTCTGCTTAAGCTGTCTGCTAGTGCATTTTCTTTTCCTGGTACGAATTTGGCCTGCAGCTGGATATTGAGATTCAGGCATAGATTCCACAGATTCATAGCCATCCGGCATAGAGGGTAGGAATGTGTGCCTCCCTGTTTGTTTATGTACCAATCTGGTCGGATAGGGACGTGCAGGTATGCCTCCTTGAGATCTAGAGTCACCAGCCAAGACTCCTTGCCCAACATGGGAAGAAGTTGCTGTAGGGTCAGCATTTTGAATTTTGGCACAATGAGATAAGTGTTCAGTGTGGACAGGTCGAGAATAGGCCTCCATTGGTTTTCTTTTCTTGGTACAAGGAATAGTCTGGAGTAAAATCCTTGGCCTTGTTCTGTACATGGTACCCTTTCTATAGCTTTCATGTGAAGTAAATTGCTGATTTGTCTTAAAGCCTCTGCCTTCTGGTTTGGTGGAAGGTTTGGCATTCCGCTTCTTTTTGGCAAAGTGTGGAAGTGAAACCTGTATCCTTTGTCTATTATTTGCAATGTCCATGTATCCTTTGTAATGCAATGCCAGTTTTTTGAGAATAAAGCCAGATTTCCGCCCAAGAGTGCTTCCAGTTGATCCCTGGTAGGCGGAATCAGAGTCAAGTCATTGGGTCTGTCCTGTAGTAGTGGTTGTAGTTGCAGCTGTTGCACTACTCCTCTGGTTGGCAGGCTGCCACTGACGGCCTCTGTAGGGGCCCTTCGATTGACCTCTGCCTCTAGGGCGCCTGTTCCTGCCTCTCTGTGCTCTGGACGAGTCTGGAAAGGACCAATTCTTTGTAGGCCAGTTTCTGCTGAACCTTGGTGGTTGAACTTGCAGGAAATCTTTAACTGTTTGCACAGATTTTGCTTTTTCTTCAACCTTTTTTAGAATCTCCTGTGCAGGGGAGCCAAATACATTTTGTTTCTCCATTGGAGCATCGAGGAGTTTAGCTTTGACATGGTCTGGCAAAGATTGCTCCTTCAGCCAGGCATGCCTACGAATAACTGCCCCAGTCATAGCTGATCTAAATGAAGCCTCCAGTGCATCATAGCCACATTTTAAAAAATGATTACTAACCTGTTGTGAGTTATGTACCAAAATCCTGAAGGGATTTATGGTCTAAGGGTTCAGGAGAAGAAAGTTTCTTATTCAGTTGATCTAACAAAAATTCTTGGTACTGTATCATATGGAATTGACAGTTTAATGCCCTGGCAGAAAGAGTAGATGTATAAACCTTTTTTCCCCATCTCTCTAAAGCTCTAGACTCTCTTTCAGAGGGTAGGGGATTTTTGGCAGTAGCGGCTGCAACCCCTTTAGGGCCCTGAGAAATAGTTTCTGGGTCTGCAGCATGGGCTTTATACAGATGGAAATGAGAATCCGGGACCCTGTAATATCTGTCAGGTTTGGCAGGGGCCGGAGGAAGAGAATCAGGGGCTGTACTGACATCACTGTACACATCATCAATTACATTTAGAACAGGAGGTATAGCTAAGGGCCTATGCTGAGGCAAATGCAAAAAGGTCCTTAATCTTTTTCTAGAATCAGAGAAATCCTGACCTTGCCATTGAAAGTGCTCTCTCATGGAGTGTAAAGTCTCCCCAAAGGAAAATTCTTCAGGAGGGGAGGCCGAAGGGATAGATTCCTCTGCATCAGAATCCTCATAAGGCGAGTAAGCCCCTTCCTGGTGGTCTGACAAATCAGATCCATCCGTGGAGTAATCTGAGGAGTGAGGTTCAGAGGGGTCAGTCCTGGGCCTTTTGTCTGGAGGGGGTTGAGAGGCCCTGTCTGGGTGAGGTTGTGAACCTCTAATTAAGGAGATAAGGTCCTCAGCAAAGCTGAGGATCTGTGAACTAGAGGAAGGCCTCTGGGATGTAGATTTGGCAGGCAAAGCTTTTGAAAGTTTGGCAGCTTTAGCCCTGGAGAAGGCCTTAATAGACATAGAAGCTGGGGACCTAGCTGCCCCACGTGCAGGGGTAGAAATGTTCAAAAGTATGGTGTCGGACAATTCCTGAACACTAGCTTCGGTAGGGAGTTCTGAAGCCGACTCAGCCGGGGCCTCTCTGGCCTCGGTGGTCGGAAGTATAGTTTCGCAAGTAGGAATCGCCGTGGACTCTGTTTTGGCTGAAACCGAGACACTCGCGGTAGGCCTAGCCATGGTTTCAGCCGAAACTGCGGGCCACGAGTGTCGGTCCTTTTCCTTACGTTTTTTGACCATATGCGAAGTCAGAGTCTCCGACGGCATTTTATAAGCAAAAGCGGCTCCAAAAAATTCCTCTGCAAACTCCGACCGACATCTAAGAGTTCGTCGGTTGAAGGAGGCACAGGCTAAACAAGCTGATACGTCGTGGTCTGGGCCTAAGCAAGGAAGGCAGTAAGAATGGAAATCCTTATGAGGTATTTGTTTCCCACAAGTTAAACAATTATTTACTTTGTCTGACATCGGCTGAGGCAAGAAAGAGTCCCCAACGGGGTACTTAGCTTTTTTCGAAGTCTTCGGTAGCTGAAATCTCTGGATCTGACCGACTGGCACTTGCGAACAGCTTCTGCTTTGGGCACCGCGCGGCAAGAAAGACTGAGGAAAATGGCGTCGGCTGATGCTTTTATACCCCAGATGCTCTGACGTCGGGGAAAGTGCGACATCAGCCGAGGCCAGACCCAGACTTTGGAATCCAGCCAACCGAAGGGCTGCCTGAGGCAGGACAGCCCATATGTTATGACTGCAGATGCATCCTTGAAGGACATCATGGTTGTTATTCAAAAATGCACCCTTCCTTGAGGCTACTCATAGCAGGGTGGGAAAAATCAGTAAGATAGCTCGTGATCAAGTGGATAGCAAATTTCAAAATCTCATGGCCACATCAATATATTAAATAGGGCTCGTAAATCATTTTCGCCCAGCTGTACTTATAATGAAACAACTGTCACCTTTCCGAGGTAAGTAGTAGCTATTCCACTTGCTTAATCCAAGTGCAGTTATATTTACTAAACTGAGGGAAGTATGTGTGGACACGGGCTTGTCAGATCATGCAGGAAGAGTAAATATATTAGCAAAAGACACAAGGCCACATTAATGACATGAAGTACTGCAAACAGCTTTTCAACTGTGGAATTTTAAGTGGAACATCACTGGTATATTTCACTGCTTTATGACAGCATATAGATCCATGCAGTTTTAACTGCAACACATAATACATCCATAAAAAGTCTAACTAACACCAATGCAGTAAACAAAGCAGCTTTGTCTTAGTCCCAGTACTAAGAGTGTTAAGTCTGTTATTCAAAACTACAGTCCATCACACTACAATAAACATCTCGCAGTTGAGACATTTAGTTTCCCAGACATCCATGGTACATATATTGGGTCTATATTACTAGAACGAATGCTTAAATGTTTAACTCTGTAAAGGTCGACCTTTACAGATCGAACACTTAAACGTTCGAAATAGTAAAAAAGTATATATAAAAAAAAACAAACATGTAGAAAGTGTTTAGGCAGGGGGGTAAGCCCCCCTGCACCCCCCCACTACTTAAATACATCAACTCCGAGATCGCACTTCAGTGAACTACAGTGCGGAAATTTCCCATTCCCTACACTGTAGCACGATCTTGGAGTTGGTATATTAAAGTAGGGTGGTGTGGGGGTGCAGGGGGGCTTGCCCCCCTGCTTAAACCCTTTAGTTTTTTTTTCTATTGTGTATTTTTTTTAAATTTTTGTAAAATTTTGATCGCTTAACTGTTCGATCTCTAAAGGTCGACCTTTAGAGATTCGAACATTTAAGCAGTCGAGCATCTAATATAGACCCCATATATTGCTGCCAACAATACATATAGAAATTAGACAAATATCCATGCAGTGTGATCAAAATCAAAGGTTCAAGTAATCACATTTTCTAATTACAATATTCTTCCCTCTTCTACAGCTATTATGTATCACAAAAGTCCATTATGGTGATCACTTGCGTTTGCAACACTGTACAGCTGACAGAAAAGTTGGCACAACATGTTACCTGTGCATATCGTAGTCACTGCAAAATTATATTTCTGTGAAAACATTTCCAGTGCCAATTCCCACAACCTTAACTGGCAAGACTAGTAACCACCATGACAGTGTATACCTTTCTCCAACTCTTACAGTCACTTTGTTTCCCAATCTTTTACACCTTATCACTCCTCATATTGCACTAATTTTCTAAGCTCTTACCTTTCCTCTCTCACACCCACCACTAGCTACAATTCTTCCTCTATCCATTTATTCTCCTGCTTCTTTCTGTAATTTCTCCTTTATATCGCTTATCAGTTTTAAGCTACATTACTATGTCTGTTTGCAAATTATTACTAACCTCAAAAACACCCCAATTTGATATTTGTCCCTGCAGCCATCATACTACAAATACATTTTATTCTATCCTTCTATTCAATAATTAGCCGTGTTAATTTTACTCTTGTTTTTTTGTGTTAAAATGCTATGTTCATGTAAGAAATATTTAGTCACAAAGAAGATCATGTACAGAGGTTTTACTCTACAATTATAAATGTGCATCATGTGTAACTTACATGTGGAACTTTAGTCCTCAAGCCTCCACTGAAGGTGGGTTTTACCCAGTCAGACTTTTCCTGGTCAACAAAGGCAAATAAATGCTCCCCAGTGTAACATTCCCCTACCTCTAAGGACACATTTCACTTTAGTTAAACTAATTTACGTTCGTCAAGCTGATGAGCTTCTTTCCCTAGATCAGGCATAACCAATTCTCTTGTGGTTGCACACGCTCTCTCTTTTTTCACCACCACAAGCTTATTCCATATAGGGAAGTAAAGACTGGAAAGCCAGAAGTTATGCATGCAGAAAATGTACAATACTAAAACTGCTTCATCCAGTCCATGTGTTTCACTGCCTACTTGCTTATTGCCCCTTGACAAGAGAAGCACATTACCAGGAGATCCAAATGGACTATATGGAACATGGTTAACTTCTCAAAATACTCTTCTACCTAGGAAAACATGCCCACTAACACAATGGATTACAGTTCATACTTATCTTTTCAAAAGGAGAGAGCATACTTTATGATGGTATCCTCTTCCCCCAAAAGACTTACTCCAGTGTAGCCAAATCAAGGTCAGTACTGTAAACAATATATCAATGTACATACAGATGTACATTGATACATCTGTACATACACAGAGATGTTCTAAAAATTACTAATGCGCAAAGCTTTAAGAAGCAAATCTAAGCATTTAAGGGTGGCAAGTGTATTACAAGATGGGTGATAAAGTCTTTAGCTGCCAGTGAACATCTCTAAAATATATGACTAACCTTGATTCTGATCCATAGTTCTTTGATGTACAGCTGGTTTCACAATACGTCTCCGTGGTGCTGCCACATCTAAAGTGGTACGGAATGTTCTCATATGAGGTAGCATCACCTGATGTGCTGGCCTTCTATATGACATGGAGCTCAAAATTCTCCCAAAATGATCCTCTTCAAACCAAGCACCAGCATCCCTTTCCAGATGATGTAACGGATTTGATTTTATTTTGTTATTGTTAATTTCTGAGGTTTTCCCACAAACTTCTGGGTGTTTATCCAAGTCTTTCACCATAACATTGCTGCCACATATACTACATGGTTCAGTTCGAGCTCCACAGTAAGAATCATGTTCTGACAGTTTGTCAAAGCAAAGTTCTAGCTCACAATACTTGCATTTTACAAGTCGCAGTGGGCACTCCGATATCTACATACAATACAGAAATTTATAGCAGCTGTCATACATTATACTTTGGTTCCACTTTCAACAAATAAAACAATATTGCCCATTGTAAACAACCACTGCTCACAATGGGTTTTAAATAAAAACATTTTAAATCTGTAAACTAATTACAAACCTTTTTTGAAATAATCCCATAGAATATCATTAGCAAAACCTACATTAAACCTACCTACTTTTTTTTTTTTTTAAAGTTTTATCATTACCAATCACAATAGAAGAGCCACTGAATATTCTAAGAAGTGTCACATATTTCACTTACAATCAGATAAAGGGAAATACAGCTGTACAGGCCCTGAATATAAGGTTAACAGTAGCTTCAGTTAAGTGGTTAAAAAAAATGTTAACATATTTCTTGCATACCACTGTACTAATGACCAAGTGTTGCAGCAGGCACACACAGTTCTCAACCGCCCGTCTCCAAAATGAGGAACACTAGCCATCATAATGTGGAACAAATGGGCAAAATGTGGAACACTTACTAGTGGCTTACTAGCAACTTCAACTAGGAAGGTCATAGGATAGTTAAATATGTTGATTTTACTTATAAAAAAGATCTTTTGATGATTTAATAAGATTCCTTTCTGTTTACAATGGATATCAATTAAAAAAATCCTATCACTGAATGTGTGACAGACCCTTTCAATGTGGAACTTTGAGGAACACGAACGTTCCTCGTAATGAGGTACACTTGAGAAGTATGGGCACACACAGGAGAGAGAAGAAACAGGATGAGACTGTGCTTTAAGATAACAAACCTGACTTGTAAGATACCGCATTATAAAAGGCATTAAAATAACAATAAAACAGGTGGAAGGCAATTGGTTCCCAAAAGGTATTCTACAACAAAGTGTTACGGAAGTCACAATTCAAATGAATAGGGACAATGTAGAATTCAAACTATTTGGTGACTGATGAGGTCTTTTGTTTACAACACATCAAGGGCTCTATGATCTAAACAGGGAACAAACAAGTCTAAAAGACAATAAAACTAAATTTCATAATGTTTTAGATAAGCTAAATCTATAGAAAAAAACTTCACTGGGATCACAATTTGAATGCCACGGCAAATTTGGGTATAATCAAAGGATCGACATATTTAAGCAAAATCTATACAAAGAAGGCACAGAGACAGTGATATTACTAACAATAACCAAACCATTCTGTAATGAGCATAGTGGACTACTTACTAGTATACCATCTTTTCTTGTTTGCTGCCCTTGAAATCTGCATAACGTAAAAGGAAGATAAAACAACAGTATCTGGAGCTCAAATAAAAAGAGCACTGCTTCCTTCAGTATTTTCCAATCTCTCCAAAAGTCAAACTGGCGGGGGGGGGGGGTTGTAGGGAGGGCATTTGAGGAAGAATTAAATGGACAAAACAGATGGAACGTTATGGCGAGTACATAACTTTATATCTGAAGTTGTCATTTTCATTCATTCAGCATGTGGGACAGTCCCCAGCTACCTAAATCCCAGGACGACTCTAAGGCAGGATATTCCTGAGCACTGCAGTGCTGAACGTTGCTCTACCCTTAAAGACCAGATCCAATTTGTACTGAGAAATAAAGATATGAGGATTAGCCCAAGTTGTAGATGCAAATGGCCAATAAAAAGATAGTCTTCCAGGTTAAAAATTATAGTTCATAATTGGCTGTAGGTTCAAAGGGGGATTATGTCAATGACTGTAAAACAATACTTAAGCCTCATGCGGAAGTGGGATTTTTGAAAGGGTGTCTAAGAAGAAAGGTTCCCCTTCATCCAAGGAAGATCTTAACAAAAACACAGAAGTAGTTGCCATAGACCTGGTGGAATGAGTTTTTAGTGGTTTAGGTACAGAAACCAGATTTTTCATAAACAAAGGAAATACATCAATCATTTAACCATTTGTCTAAAGTCACTTTAGTAACTAGTTTTCCCAATTTTGAATCTTAAAAGGAGCCAAATAATTGTTCTGATTTCCTGAATTTTTTTGCCTTAAGTAGGTAAAAAAACTTAACTGTCTAAACATCCAACAGCAGCAACATATACTCTCCTTTGAGAAATTTGAAAAGAAAACTGGAAGGTTGATAGTTTAATATTGGATTCTAAGACCACCTTACGAAGAAAAGATGGATTGGTTCGTAAGGATACCCTTGTCTTTATGAAAAATCAAATAAGGAGGCTTAGAAGATATGGCTTACAGTTCGGAGTCTATTCTAACAGTGGTAATGGCCAATAAAAGATAGTCTTCCAGGTTAAAACTTTTGTTCAAAAAGGGATTATGTCAATGACTGTAAAACAATACTTAAGCCTCACGGGGAAGTGGGATCTTTAAAAGGGTGTCTAAGAAGAAGGGTTCCCCTTATAAAGGCTTTACAAAAAGTTTGAAAGAGGCCAAAGATGACTTACGCCTATGTGGAAATCACAAATGGCTGCTAGTTCTACTTTAATAGTTGAAGAGCTAGCACCTTCATGAAAATTGTGGCTAAAAACTCAACTTCAAGAGGTACTGGTGCAGAATGGGATCAATGTCTTTTTTGCTGCACCCAGAAAACAAATCTTTTCCTTTTACTTCTGTAAATTTTCCTAGTGGAAACTTTACAAGAATGTTGCAGACAGGGAAGGAGAGCCTGGGCTGTGTTGCTATCAATGGAAGCGGAGAAACCATGTGGTCAACTTTAGGCCTAGAATGTCTCTGGGTGTATAATGTCTGTCAGGTGAGTCAAAAGGTCTTGAACTGGATCCAGAATCCATAGGGGGCAAAGTAGATGAGGCCATAGAAAGGGAAAGCAATTCTGACAAGGCCAATAAGAGGGGATTGAGGATAACTGTGCTCTTCAATAGAGATGCTTTCTGAAGAAATTTGGGAATTAGAGGTATTGGGGGTAGGCGTAGAAAAGACCTGAGGGGGGCAATCATGGTGATTCTCCTAATGGGGTAATCAGGGCAAACAACCTGCTGCACTTGCTGATGAGGAGAGATGCAAAGAGGCAGCAGCAAGGTTAGCCCCACTGATAGAAAATTTTTCTGTCACTTTCATGCTGAGTGACCACTCACAAGGCATTAGAATGGACCGGCTTACCTTGTTCTGCTACCACACTGGATTTCCCTGGAATGTGTGTTATCAGAAAATGACTGGATGAGATCATCCACTGCCACACCCTTGTAGCTTCTAGACATAGGAGGTAAGATTTGGTTCCTCCTTGTTGTTGATGTACCAGACCACTGACATACTGTCAGTCTGAATCACTGATAGTTCCAGAGGGAAGACCGTCTTGAAAAGCCTGCAATGCTAGGAGGACAGCTCTCATTCTTCATTTATATGTGTGTTGGTTTCTTCGATGCACCATATGCCTTGGACTGTCTTTTGCCAAGAAATGCCCTCTTCTATCTGGGAAGCATACATGGTAACTATGGCTTTGGGCTGAGGGAGAATAAAGGCACAACCTTGCATTATCTGATCAGAGTATATCCACCATAGGAAGTAATTCTTGCAGGCCTCACTTATCTTGATTTGGGTGGATAAAGACTGGCAAATAATGGACCACTGAGTTGCCAGGGTCCACTGAAATATTCTCATGTGATACCTTGCTAGTGGAACCAAAACTACTGCAGTGGACATTCACCCCAATGCTTGAAGGATAAGTTGAGCTGAAAGAGAAGAGCTCTGAATAATCTTTTTGACCTAGAACTGAATGGTTTGAATCCCTGACAGAAGGAGAGAGGCTGTCATAAATACCATATTGAAGGCTCAGATGAACTCCAACATTTGAGATGGTTTGAGCTGGGAACTGATGGTAACTCCCAGGGAACAGCATAACTGGAGTACATAATCTCGTGCTTTTATCAGATGATGCCTGGTCAGAGTGGTTAAGAGGCAGTTGTCCAAATATGGAAACACCCAGAATCCCTGTAGCCTCAAGTGAGCTGCTACTACTGTCAAACATTTGAACACCCTGGGGGTTGTGGTGAGACCAAAGGGAAGAAGTTTGAATTAGTAATGACTGGTTCTCAGCCGGAAGTGCAAGTATCTCCTGGAGTGCCTGCTCATTTTGATGCGGTAGCGTGCATCCTGACGGTCTGTTGAAGACATCTAATCGTCCTTCCGCAGAAAGGGCAGAATGGACAGTAACAGTGAATATCTCGAACCTGGTGTACTGGACTGACTTGTTCAGAATTATAAGATCAAAAATTGGTCTCTAATCCCCTGACTTGTTCAGCACTGAAAAGTATCTTGAGCAAGTTCCAAACTCTCTCTGGTGTGGGGGTCCTCTTGGATGACTTTTCTAGCAGCTTATTTCTAATGCTGCTGCTCCCCTCTGATTGGGTGGAACATCGGGAAGTTCAATGTCAAAGGGGGTGGTACGGAAAAAGGGTATTACATAACCTCTGGAAATAATTTTCTGCACCCATGAATCTTCTGCAATCTCTTGCCAGGCTCTCTGGCTTGAGGGAGTACTCATGATAGAGACCTGAAAGGCATCACAGCCAGTAGAACACCCAGTGATAACCCCAAAATGCTTCCAGGGGTGGAGAATCGGGCTTATTTTCAAAAGCGCTGGTAGGATTTTCCAGAAAAAGCATCTCTAGATCCCTGGTTCTGTGGGGTGGTGTCTTCCATTAAAAATCCCCCCTCTGCCCCTGGGGGAACTATCTCCACATGAATCTTGGAAGGAACCCTGGGACTTTCTCAACCACATTTTCTGACAATCACTGATTCTCAAAAAAGGAGCTTTGAGGGGTCGAAAAACCTATGCCCACAGCAGACAAGGTTCTGCCTTCCTGTTCATATCTAGACAGTGTGTCTTTTACTTTCGGGCCAAATAAAGAACTTCTGACAAAGGGAGCATTGACGATGAAAGACGAAGGGCTCCACGAAATCTTACAGGTGCATCCAGGCACGTCATCTAATAGTAATGCCTCTACCCTCTGCCTTAAGGTACCTTCAGCTCTGTGGGAGATGAGCCTCCTGGACAAGTTAGAAATGGATTGTAGGGTACCCAACTGTAAAGCAATCGATCTATGTGCCTCGGAAGTAATGGTCCAACAGACAGATTTGGTAAGGTCTTTAATCAAATCCCCGAGTCTAGTGACGTGTGCCAAACAATTCAGCAACTGAAGTGCAAAGGTCAATGAAGCATACACATGCTTCCTGAATCTCTCCTGTGCACTATCCCTGTTAGGGGGGGGGGTGGACAGAGGAACTTTGTTCTGCTAGTTCCTCCTTTGTGGCTGCGGTTATGACCATTGAATCAACTGGTACTCCCTGTCCTTAGATGCTGCCAGGATCCTGTCTGGTGTCTTGCAATTCAACAGAATCAAATTCCTTCCACACTCGTCGAGAGATCAAATCAATGAGATAATAGGAAGGTGGAGTCACCCAGGAGGTACACAAGCCAACTCCAAAAACCTCCAGAAATACCAACTCCTCTTGGGAAGGGTTGCCTGTAGACCAGGCATCTCTCTGCTTGAGAATTTCTAGAATGTCTCTGAAGGAGACTGCATCAGGTGGTCTTCTTGCAGACCCATCCCCTCATCAAAATTATCCTTAGTGACACACACTTAAGGGGAGTTCAAGTACTTCCTCCTGCACTCTTTCTTCCTAGGAACATCTTTGGTTTGATGTTCTGGAGAAGTAGCAAAAGAAATCAATATACCCCGCTGGGTATCCTGGTGATTTACCTGGGCTGGCTGTCCCCTGAGATGCAGAAAGTTGAGGCTCAAGATGCAAAGACAACTGCAGCTGGGAAGAAGGAGCCAAGGAAGGTAGAAATGTCCTATCTCTAGGAGCAGAGAAAGCTCTCTCTACTACCTCAAAAGCAGAATGCCTTAAAGAAACCAAATGCTCTGAGAAAATATACTTCTGGGCAGTCTACTCCCTTCGACCCAAAGTCAAATCACTCAAGGAAGGAGTCGGAGCCATCTCTGGCCCTCAGAGTCTTGTGCTGGACTCTAGAGTTGACTCCAACACCCTGAATCCGGTTCAGACATTACAGCTCCAAGAGTCATCCCACTCTAAAGTGCTCAGAGCCAAGTCCACTCAGAGACACCACTGGAGTTGAAGATATAATAATCACACAACTCCGTGATCCTTGGATAAAAATACTCTGAAACCAAAGGTCAGAGAGAAAGATTACAAACTATGGCAGCATAAAATTACACTACTACAGCGTAAAAGAGAAGGGAGGACACGTACAGTTTTTTTTTTTTTTTTTTTTTAAGTAAACAAGGAAGATATGTAGTCTTATAGTAGTTTTTTTAAGAAGTAAGTAAATGAAATACACTCACAAACTCTACAATCCAAAAATTGACAATGACCACATCCATATGTGAATGTGGCAAATAAGATCTGAGGTATGTTACGGGACTAGTGCATTGTGGGTAGGGGAGGAGTTTGAGAGTTTGTGTCCCACAAGCTGGAAAAATTAGCAGAGTCAGATCAGAGGGTTGGATCCAAATTCATTTGATGAGGAATGAATGAAAATGACATCAGATTTTATATATACATACATACATATACTTTTTTTTATAAATTTGTGGTAGGCACAATAACTCATATTTTGGATAAGTAATATTAATTTTTCAAACAGTAATATGACACTTTATGGTTGGTCTTACTATTCTTGGGAACAGTACTTAAATGCAATGATGTAACTGCATTAATCGGTTCCGAAGAAGTCCATTTTAGATTGATTAAGGACAAAAGTGCTAAACTTTGTGTCTATTTATATCTTTTGACGCGGTTTTCTTTTCTCTTGATTAAAAAAAGTTAGTTTTCTTCTGATTCTGGTGTTTGTTGAAAGGATTCAGCCTGTGCAATTTGCTGTGGTTACTTTATGTGTTTTTCCAAAACTTCTGATAATGTTATTTGTAGGTAGACAATTCTTTACTCAGTGTATTCAACTCTAACTGAATATTAAACTAACTACATAGCAGGCAATGGTCTATCAGAACTTTAGGGATTCTGCATCAAAAAAGGTAAGCCAAGGTGCTCCACAGGACTGTTCTGAGGATTCATCTATTCAGTATTTATCTGTCAGACATGCGTCAGGAGCATTTTTCAGCATATAAACAAAAATACCAAGACTTGAACCATCATACTGGGTACAGATGGCTAACCTAACTTGTAGAATACCTTAAATAAGAGCATTCGTTGGGCACAATAACCCACAAGTCCCTGAGTTTTAATTCAAAAACTATGATCTTCAGGCACGGGAGGCTTGATATCACATACTTCATAGATCAAAACCACAATCTATACAGTACTTATTTTGAAGTGCAGGATTAGCACAACAGTTCTACTTTAGTTCACACACAAAAAAAGAACACAGTGAAAACTAAGTCAACAGACTGCATGTTCCAACACTGAAAAGTTGGGAACTCTATAGTGTTACTATCACTCTGCACTCCACTCAAAAGGTGAATACTGCAGTCTCTCCTTGGACACCAACATCAAGGAGATAAGTTTCAAACTAGAAAGTATTTAAACAGTAATAAAGACCGATGAGAGTTCTTTTTTCCTTGAAGTACGTGAGGAAGACAAGTGATCTCTACTGTATGCAAATCCGCTGAGAGATTTTTTTTTTTTTTTTTTGTCTGTCACTAGCAGCATGTATTAAACAATCAACTCAGTCTTGTCTGGCATGAGAAATCCTTGTTGCACCCCCCCCCTTTTTGTTTTCAAAAACACTTATTAAATTATCACTTGTGGCATAGGCAAACTTACATTTTATATAAAAGTAATCAAACTATATTCACGAGTACACATTTACAAATAATACACATTGCATACATTATTCTATATAATATAACCAATCCAACATTACATAAAGTGTTCAATTCTTGCCTTCTCTTAAACCTGATTCCTCCCCCAAAACGTTTTCTGCATGTATTTTTCACAAGATCCATTTTTCTATGTAATTTACTCCTCTGTTACAATATTCACTACTTCAAATATGGTTGTTGTAGACTTTGATTTCCATTTTCTAGTAATTGCTTTTTTGGCAACCACCAGAAAAAGAAGTTATGTACTCACCATAACGTTCCATCTGTGTTGTCCACTTTCATTCTTCCTCCAATCAGACTCTGACGCTTTTTACAGCTCGTGGATACTGAAAACTCTCGAGCTCCTTCCCTTACCCACAACGGTCTAGTCCCCTACCATACCTCAGATCTTGTTTGCTGATGTTTTAGCGTCATATAAACTTAGTAAATCTGAAGCTTGGAACGATAGGAAGCCTATATTGTCCAAACCAGCAAACTGAAAGAGGTACTGAGTAGCTAGTAACCAAAGAAAAAATCATTAGTTAGCATCCCAGTCCTGGTAAAATTTTTCCTCGTTCTTGAATGTTTCTACGGTGAAAGAAATGAGAGTCATTCTGTGTTAAAATCTTCCTCTATTAATTCAGGTAGGTCAATTAATAAAGAGGAAGATTTTAGCACAGAATGACAACTCTCGGATTTCTTTCACAGTAGAAGCATTTAAGAACTAGGAAGAATTTTACCAGGACTAGGATACTAACTAATGATTTTTTTCTTTGGTTACTAGCTGCTCGGTACCTTTTTCAACTTGCTGGTTTGGACGATATAGGCTTCCTATCATTCCAAGCTTCAGATTTACTGAGATTCTACGGATACACCACTGTGGATATCTTGGCAAGCGAGAGATTAGGGTATACCCAAGGCCACTATTTGAGTGGTCCACCTAGTGTATTTTGGTTTAAGTTTCATATAAACCTAGAAACAATTATAGTACGAGAAACCAATACCTGGAGCTTAAAGGCAGGAGCATTGGTTCCCTTATCTTCTCATTCTTCCAGAAGACAC
Organism: Protopterus annectens; assembly: GCF_019279795.1. NCBI lineage: Eukaryota > Metazoa > Chordata > Ceratodontiformes > Protopteridae > Protopterus > Protopterus annectens. The sequence continues at coordinate 466,799,345 of NC_056733.1, forward strand.
AAACCAACTGGTAGGGGGTTGGAGGGAAGGGAACTGAAGAATGAAAACAGCACAGATGGAACGTTATGGTGAGTACAGAACTTATTTATTTTCTGTTGCCAATTTTCATTCATTCCTCAGCAAGCGGGACAGTCCCCAGCTACGCGAATCCTGGGAGGACTCTAAGGAGGGATATTCCTGAGCACTGTTGAGCCGAAGGCTGCTCTTCCCCTCCAGCCCAGATCCAATTTGTAACGTGTAATAAAGGTATGAGGATTAGCCCAAGTTGCAGCCGCACAGATATCATCCATGGAAGATCTAGATAAAAATACTGACTTAGTTGCCATGGACTTGGCTGAATGGGCTCTTAAAGGTATCGACAAAGAGAAACCCAGTTTGTTGTAGACAAAGGAAATGCAAATCAGTTAACCATTTTGCTAAAGTTACTTTGTTTCTGCAAAAGAAACAAATTTCTTTTTTTTTCTGAAATTCTTTGTTCTATGCAAACAAACTTAACTGTCTGTGAACGTCCAACAAATCTAACACACATTCTCCTTTGTGAAATTTGGAAAGAAAACTGAAAGATTAATAGATATGCTGGATTCTGACACAACCTTAAGAAAAAAGGGATGGGGTAGTTTGTGACACTACTCTATCTTCATGGAAAACAAAATAAGGAGGCTTAGAAGATGGCACGAAGTTCAGAGCCACTTCAAGCAGAGGTTATAGCTACTAAAAAGGATGGTTTTCTAGGTTAAAAAAAATTAGTTCACATTTTGCTGATGGTTCAAATGAAGACTGAGTTAAAGCTTGTAATAGTAAATTCAAATCCCATGGAAGAGTTGGATCTTTAAAAAGGGGGCTAAGAAGAAAAGTTCCCCTTATAAAGGCCTTGTAAAGTGTTGAAGAAACTAAGGAGGAATTATTAACTCCTGTGTGTAAAAGAGAAATGGCAGCTAGCTGTACTTTAACAGTCGAGAAACCAGCCCCTTCATTAAACACTAACCAAAAACTCAGGAATTTTGGGTTCTGGTGCTGAAAAAGGAACAATGTCTCTTTGTTGTGCCCAAAATGTAGATCTTTTCCATTTATGTCTATATATTTTCCTAGCAGAAGCTTTATGGGAAGACAAAAAGATGTGGCATACAGGGGAGGGGACCCCTAGTTGTCTGGCTATCAATGGAAGTGGAGAAACAAGTCTATATTAGAAGCACAAAACTGCTTTGAGCGAACACGTAAAGAGCAACACACTCATCGAACTGCATTTAAGCGATTCAACGAATATGTCACAGGGCAAGAAGGTAGTTGGCCAACTACACAGGGTTGTCCTTTCCTTCGCTATAGTGTGATATCAGAGTTGATATAGTTAGGGGGGTGTGGGGGACACAACCCCCCACCTGATAATGGTTAATTTTGATTTTTTCCCCCCGAATGGCCACATTAATTTTTTCACTAGGAAAAAATATGACTGTGGCCGTTCGCTGTTTACAGGTTTCACGCATTATGTGTAGACTTTTATGCAGTCGCACATATGTGCTTTCATTATTCTGATACAGACCTGGAGAAACCATGCGGTCAACTTTAGGGCTGAAATGTCCAGGTGAGTCATGCCTGTCAGGTGAGACAGGAGGTCTGGAATTGGATCCAGAATCTATGGTGGGCAAAGAAGATGAGGCCAAAGAAAGGGTAACCAAATCTGAGAAGGCCAATAAGGACGACTGTACTCTTCAATCGAGATGCTTTCCAGAGTAACGTAACGTAGAGATTAGAGGAGATGGGGGGTAAGCGTAAAGGAAACTGGTGGGGGCAATCGTGGAGGAAAGCGTCTCTTGATGACGGTGGGAGGATCAGGGCAAAGAACCTGCTGTACTTGTTGTTGAGGGGAGATGTAAAGAGGTTGCAGTAAGGTTGGGCCCACTGGTGGAATATCTTTACTGGACTTGGTGTGTAGAGAGATCACTTGTGAGGCAAGAAAATGGATTTGTTTAAGTTGTCTGCTACCATGTTGGATTTCCCTACAATGTCTGTTGCTATCAGAAATCAACTGGATGTGATCACCCACTGCAACATACTCAGAGCTTCTCCACACAAGGGGTAAGATCTAGTTCTTCCTTGTTTGTTGTTGTAGCAAACCACTGATATACTGTCTGTCTGAATCGCAACAGTCCCGGAAGGGGGAGAGTCTTGAAAGGTCTGCAATGCTAAGAATACTGCTCTCATTTCAGAGACACTGATATGTGTGTTGGCCTCTGCGGGGGGCCAGGTGCCTTGAATTCTTTCACAAGATGTGCCCCTACCCAGTTTGGGAAGCATCAGTGGTCACCATGGCTTTGGGCTGATGAAGCATGAAAGGGTGGCCTTGTAAAATATGATCCGAGAAAACCCACCATTAGAGGTACTTTTTGCATGCCTGAGTTATTCTGATCTGGGTGAATAATGGCTGGTGCAGAATAGACCACTGAGTTGCTAGGGTCCATTGAAGAATTCTTATATGGTAATTTGCTAACAGAAACCAGATCCCAAGGCATGAAGGGCCTACATTACCCGATCGAACATTTAGGTTAGTGAATACCTAAATGTTGATATGGTAATACCGAAAAATTAAAACAGTGAATGGCCGATTTAACATAGGGAATGAATTCCCTCGGCCGCAATAAAATAAATAAATAAATAAATAAACAAATAAATAAACCAAAATGAAGTGGGGCGCTGTGCCCCCCCCCCCAACTAAATGTACCAACTCTGAGATTGCTCTACAGTAAGGAAAGGGGCAAAATCCACATAACGTCCAAGGGAATTCTTTCCCTGCATTAAATCGGTCGTTCGCATTTTTTTTGCTTTCACTATTACCAGTTCGACATTTATGTATTTGCTAACCTAAACATTCAATCAGGTAATAGGAACCAGGCATGAAGAATCAATAGAGCTGAGAGAGAAGTACTTTGGATTATCTTTTTGACTTTAAAATCAAACAGTTTGTAGGCTGTCACTGATACCATATTGCACAAGCTCCTCTGAACTCTATCTGAGATGGTTCTAGCAGAGATTTGTTGTGAATGATGCCAATTCCTAGAGGAGAGCAAAGCTGGTGTACATAACCTCATGCTTTTATCAAAAGATGCCTGGTTGGGGCTGTAATAAGCCAGTCGTCCAAGTACAGAAACACAAGAAATTACTGTAGTCTCAAGTGAGCTGCTACTATTACCAAGCATTTGATGAACACCATGGGGGCTGTGGTGAGGCCAAAGGGCAGAGCTCTAAAATGGTAATGACTGGCTCCCAGTTGGAAGCGTTAAGTATCTTCTGGAGTCCCTGTTCATTTTTACATGACAGTATGCATCCTGAAGATCTACTGAGCATAGTTGTCTTTGTGTAGGAAATACAAAATGGACTGAACCATGACCATCTGGAACTTCATGTAGTGAATGAATTTGTTCAGACTGCAGAGATCCAAAACTGGTCTCTAGTCCCCTGTTTTCTTTGGCATTAAAGAATCTTGAGTAAGTTCTGGACTCCTTCAGGTCTGGGGGGGACCTCTTGGATGACTCCTTTTCTAGCAGTTTTCTTATTTCTAGTGTTGCTGCTTTCCTCTGACTGGGTAGAAGGGGGAGGTAGGGAAAAGGGCATTATATAACTTCTGTAAATAATCCTCTACACCCATGAATCTTTTGTAATCTCTAGCCAGGCTCTCTGCTGCAGGGACAGACTATCCCTGACTGCCTCCAGAGTTGGACAATTAGGCCCCTCCTTTCAGTAGCTCTCGAAGGATATGTCAGAGAAAGGTGTCCATAGATCCTTGATTCTGTGGGCCTCCTCAGCCACTTGGGCGGCGTCACCCATTACAGATCCCCCTCTGCCCATGGGGAAACTGTGTGCGCCATGGAAAGGACCGTGGGATTTTCTGAATCACATTTTTCAATCACCGTCAATTCCTAGAAAAGGTTCTTTGTGGAGTCAAAAAAATGTAAGCCCACTGTAGACAGAGTCTTACCATCCTGCTCACACATTGATAGTGTTTCTTTAACTGTGGGACCAAATAAAAAACTTCCAAAGGGAGCACTGAGACAGGAGAATTTGGAAGGGCTCTGCGAAATAACACAGGCACATCCAAGCATGTTTCCTAATGGAAATGCCTTAACCTGCCCAGTCACCCTTAAGGCACCTTTAGCTGTATGTGAGATGAGACTCATGGATGAATTTGAAATAGGCTCTAGAGTAGCCAACTGTGAGGCAACCGAGCTCTATGCCTCAAAAGTAATGAGCTTAGAGAGAGATTTGGAGAGTTCTTTAATCAAATCCCTCTGAAGTCTGGTGAAGAGTGCCAAATAATTCAGTGACCCAAGTGCAAAAGTTGCCGAAGCATATACATGCTTCCCAAATCTGTCAATGCCCTAAAAGTACAGTTTTGTACCTACCATAAATGTAGATGTCCGATAGGTATGCATCTGCAGTCATCACATATGGGTTGCCCTGCCTCAGGCAGCCCTTCGGTCGGCCGGATTCCAAAGTCTGGGTCTGGCGTCGGCTGATGTCGCACTTTCCCCGACGTCAGAGTGTCTGGGGTATAAAAGCATCAGCCGACGCCATCTTCCTCAGTTTTTCTTGCCCCAGATGCCCTCTAAGGAAGGCTAAATTTGGAGAGATGCATTTAAAAATCCAAACATGCACAGTAATATAGAAACAAATACACCATAATAGATCCCCCCAGCTAGCTACAAGAAGGGTAAGCACCCAAGAAATACCACAGAGGGGAAGGAGGGAGGGTAAACTTGACTGCAGATGCATACCTATCGGACATCTACATTTATGGTAGGTACAAAACTGTACTATGTCCTTCAAGGATGCATCTGCAGTCATCACATATGGGTAGAATACCATAGCCAATCTGGGGGTGGAGGAACTATGAAAAGGATGGTGTAGCTAAAATACCCTGCAGGACTGCCGTAGCAAAGCCTGCTCTGGATCTGGAATATAAAGGTAAATTGTAATGCTTGGCAAATGTATGCACGGAGCTCCATGTAGCAGCTTCTAAAATGTCCTTGGTAGCCACCCCTCTTAGGAAGGCTGTGGAGGTGGCTGTGGCTCTCGTGGAATGAGGTCTAACATTAGCTGGCACAGTTTTTCCATGAAAGGAGTAACAAAAACGAATGCAATTCCCTATCCATTTTGAAATTGTCTGTTTGGAAATTGCTTTTCCTTGTGCACCAGCAGCATATGCTACAAAGAGCTGGTCAGTCTTTCTGTAACTTTTAGTTCTGTCCAAGTAGTAGCGCAACTGTCTGTGTATGTCCAGGGTGTGCAGAAGTTTCTCCCCTTTGTTTTGTGGATTTGGAAAGAAGGTAGGCAAGTGAATAGCTTGGTTCAATGATACCCTGGATACCACCTTTGGCATAAATGTAGGTTTGGTTCTCAATGAAACTCTGTCCTGATGAAAAATAAGAAATGGCTGCACTGCCATTAGGGCCTGTAACTCAGATACTCTTCTTGCTGAGGTTATGGCCAGAAGGAAGGCAGTCTTCCAAGACAGGAACTGTAGATCTGCAGATGCTGTTGGTTCAAAGGGAGGCAGTGTTAGTTTTTCCAACACGAAGTTAAGGTCCCAAGTAGGTAGAGGTGGTTTCCTTGGAGGATTGATGTTTTTTATTCCTCTTAGAAACTGCCTTAGGAGAGGATGAGAGAAGACAGGTGGATCAGTATTGTATTCGGCTGAAATTGCTGAAGCATGAATCTTAATGGAAGAGTAAGACAGACCATTGTGGAACATTTCTGCCAAATATTCCAAGATATGTGCCATGTTCATCACTGTCGCATCATGGCCCTTTGTTGTGTTCCAAATGTGGAATCTTTTCCATTTTGCTGAATATGTCTTTCTTGTGGAAGGCCGGTGAGCTTCCATAATGATATCCTTCACTCTCTGGGATAGCTTATCCTGAGGAGGAGTCAAGGTATTTTCCAGGCCGTTAGCTGCAAGGTTTCCAGGTTGGAATGCAGAGTTTTGAAATTGTTCTGTGTCAGTAGAAGAGGCCATAGAGGAAGAGGCCATGGTTTCATATGTGACATGGTCTTTAACAGTGGGTACCAGTGCTGTCTTGGCCAGTCCGGAGCTATCAGAATCACTTTTGGCTGCTCTGTTCTGATCTTCAGTAAAACCTTGGTCATTAATGGGAGAGGTGGAAATGCATACACTGTTAGAGCTCTCCAGCTGAAAGAGAGGGCGTCCACTTTCCATGCTTGTGGGTGGTATGTCCTTGTGCAGAATTTCTTCAGTTGATGATTGTGGGGGGAGGCGAATAGATCTATGTCCGGCCTTCCCCATGATTGTGTTATGAGTAGGAAGATGTCTGGGTGCAGCATCCATTCGTGTGCATCCAAGATATTTCTGCTTAGGCTGTCCGCCAGTGTATTGTCTTTCCCTGGCACAAACTGGGACTGCAGCTGTATATTGAGTTTCAAGGAAAGTTCCCATAGATTCATTGCCAGTCTGCAAAGAGGGTAGGAATGGGTGCCTCCTTGCTTGTTTATGTACCACATAACTGTGGTGTTGTCTGTCATTAGTAGGTGGCCTTGATGCAGAAAAGGTTTGAAGGCCTCGATTGCATGTATCACTGCCAGCATTTCCTTTTGCTTTATGTGCATGCGTAGCTCCCTTTGTGACCATAGTCCTTGGATACATCTGCCCTCCATGTGTGCTCCCCAACCTTGGTCTGAAGCGTCCGTAGTAATGGTTTGGCTGGCTCTTGGCTTGCTGAAGGGCAGCCCCCTGTTCGACTGGCAGGCTTGAGCCCACCACAGAAATTCCTTTTGGAGGCATGGAATGAGTGGGATCAAAGTTTCTAAGCTGTGACTGTGCTGAGTCCATAAACTCCTTAGGTACCATTGTAGTTTTCTCATATGCAGCCTTGCTTGTGGAATCAGAAGAATGCAAGATGCCATGTAACCCAGGGCCTGCAGGATTTTCCTTGCAGTCAGCTGAGTTTGTCTTGTCAGATTCTTGAAGTAATCCGGTAGTTGTCTTTGTTTTCCTTCTGTGAGAAAGGCCATTTGGGTGGTTGTGTCTAGATCCGCACCCAGAAAAGTTATTCTTTGGGATGGAACAAGTCTTGATTTGTGAATGCTGACTGTGTATCCCAAGGTCTGTAGTAGGTGGATGGCATAATCCAAGTCCTTTAACAAAGTTTGTTGGCTGTCCACTTGTACAAGGCAGTCGTCCAGATATGGGTATATTTGAATCCCCTGAAGTCTGCAGTGTGCAATCACTGATGCCAGGCATTTTGTGAATACTCTGGGCGCAGTGGATAAGCCAAAGGGCAATGCTGAGAATTGATAATGCTCTGACCCTGCAAGAAATCTGAGGTGTCTTCTGCAACTTTGTCCGATAGGGACATGCAGGTATGCCTCCTTGAGGTCTAGAGTCACCAGCCAGGACCCCTTGCCCAGCATGGGAAGGAGTTGCTGTAAAGTCAGCATTTTGAATTTTGGCACAATGAGATAAGTATTCAGTGCGGACAAGTCGAGAATAGGCCTCCATTGATTTTCTTTTCTTGGAACAAGGAATAGTCTGGAATAAAATCCTTGGCCTTGTTCTGAAAGAGGGACATTTTCTATAGCCTTCATTTGTATTAAGTTGGAGATTTGTTTCAAAGCCTCTGCCCTTTGATTTGGTGGCAAGTCTGGCATGCCTTTTCTTTTTGGCAGTGTGTGGAAATGGAACCTGTATCCTTTGTCTATTATTTGCAGTGTCCATGTGTCCCTTGTAATGCTGTGCCAATTTTTTGAGAATAAAGAAAGCTTTCTGCCCAAAGGTGCTTCTAATTGAGCCCTGGTCGGCAGAGTCAAAGCAAAGTCATTGAGTCTGTCCTTGTGTAGCAGTTGCAGGTCCTGCACTACCTCTCTGGTTGGGAGGCTGCCATTGACGGCCTCTGTAGGAGCCTCTAGCTTGCCCTCTACCTCTGGCCCGCCTGTTTCTGCCTCTCTGAAATCTTTCTGAGTCCGGAAAGACCAATTCTTGGTAGGCCAATTTCTGCTGAATCTTGGTGGTTGGACTTGCAGAAAATCTTTGACTGTTTGCACAGATTTTGCCTTTTCTTCAAATTTCTTTAAGACCTCTTGACCCGTGGAACCAAATAATTTTTGCTTTTCCAGAGGAGCATCCAGAAGCTTAGCTTTAACATGGTCTGGCAGAGATTGTTCCTTCAGCCAAGCATGCCTACGTATGACTGCACCTGTCATAGCTGACCTACATGAAGCTTCCAATGCATCATAACCACACTGCAAGAAATGGTTACTAACCTGCTGGGAGTTATGTACCAGATCCTGAAGGGATTTGCGATCAAGGGGTTCAGATGAAGACAGTTTCTTATGCAATTCATCTAACAAATACTCTTGGTACTGTATCATATGAAATTGACAATTTAATGCCCTCATAGAAAGAGTTGCAGAAGTATACACTTTTTTACCCCATCTCTCTAAAGCTCTGGACTCCCTTTCAGAGGGTAGAGGATTTCTAGCAGTGGCAGCTGCAACCCCTTTAGGGCCCTGGGAAATAGCTTCTGGATCAGCAGAGTGGGCCTTGTACAGGTGAAGATGCGAGTCCGGGACCCTGTAGTACCTATCAGGTTTGGCAGGAGCCAGAGGGAGAGAATCAGGGGTTGTACTAGAGTCAGAGTACACATCATCAATGACATTTAAAACAGGAGGTATAGCTAAAGGTCTATGCCGAGGCAAATGTAAAAAGGTCATTAATCTTTTCCTGGAATCAGAGAATTCCTGACCCTGCCATTGAAAATGCTCTCTCATAGTGTGTAGTGTCTCTCCAAAGGAAAACACTTCAGGAGGGGAGGCCGAGGGAATAAATTCTTCAGCATCAGAATCCTCGTAGGCTGAATAAGCCTCCTCCTGGTGGTCTGAGAGAGCAGAGCCATCAGAGGCCTCATCTGATGAGTGGGGATCAGAGGGCTCAACCCTGGGTCTTTTGTCTGGAGGTGGTTGTGAGCCCCTGTCCAGGTGAGGTTGAGAGCCCCTAATTAAGGAGATAAGATCCTCTGCTAAACTAAGAATCTGTGAACCAGTGGAAGGTCCCTGAGGGGTAACCTTGGGAGGCAAAGCTTTTGAGAGTTTAGCAGCTTTAGCCCTAGAGAATGCTTTAATAGACATGGATGCAGGAGGCCTGGCTGCACCACGCGCTGGAGTAGATTTGTCTAAAGGAATGGTGTTGGAAGGTTCCAGGACACCAGTTTCAGTAGGTAATTCAATAACCGACTCGGCCGGCGCCTCCGGGGCCGAGGTAGTCGGTTGCGCAGTTTTGGTAATCGGAGGTACCAAGGACTCGGTTTCAGCCGAGACCAAGGACACTCGCGGTAGGCCTGGCCGTGGTTTCAGCCGAAACCGCGGTCCGCGTGTGTCGGTCTTTGTCCTTCCGTTTCTTAACTAAATGTGAAGTCGGAGTCTCCGACGGCATCTTGTAAGCAAAACTAGCCCCAAAGAATTCCTCTGCAAACTCCGACCGACGTCTAAGCGTTCGTCGGTTGAAGGAAGCACAGGCTGAACAGGCCGAGACGTCGTGGTCTGGGCCTAGACAGGGGAGGCAGTAAGAGTGGAAATCCTTATGAGGTATTTGTTTCCCACAAGTTAAGCAATTATTAACTTTATCTGACATTGGCTGAGGCAAGAAAGAGTCCCCAAATGGGGTACTTAGCTTTTTGCCGTCTTCGGTAGCTGAATTACAGGAGCTGGCCGACCGGCACTTGCGAACTGCTTCTGCTTCGGGCACCACGCGGCAAGAAAGACTGAGGAAGATGGCGTCGGCTGATGCTTTTATACCCCAGACGCTCTGACGTCGGGGAAAGTGCGACATCAGCTGACGCCGGACCCAGACTTTGGAATCCGGCTGACCGAAGGGCTGCCTGAGGCAGGACAACCCATATGTGATGACTGCAGATGCATCCTTGAAGGACATCTCCATGTTGGGGTGATGGACAGATTAACTCTGCTCTGTGAGTTCCTTCTTTATGGCCATCACTATGACCACAGCATCTAGTGGCACTCCTCTGCTCCAAAATTCTCTTCCTTTTAGGTGGTGCCAGGATCCTGTCAGGTGTCTTGGTGATCATCTCAGAGTCAGGTTCTTTTCACACCCACCTAGAGTTCAAAATAATGATCTCATCAGTGGGCGGAGTCACCCAGGATGTTGATAGGCCAGACCCAAAGGCTTCCAGGAATACTGATACCTCTTGGGAAGGGTTATCAGTAGACCAACCACCCCTTTGCTTGAGGATCTCCAGGATGTCTTCAAAGGAGATGTCATCAGGTCGTGATCTTGGGGATCCTTCACTTTCATCAAAATTGGTATCTTCCATGACCGAATCTTGATGGGAGTCTAAGTGCCTCCTCTTGCACTTTCTCTTCTTATGGACTTATGTGGCGGGATGACCCAGAGAAGAATTAGAATGGACTTCTGTGGTGGGATGACCCAGAGAAGAATTAGAAGATAACAGTATACCCCTGCTGGGTAGTCTGGAGACTTTGGGCTGGCTGCCCCTGTGGAGTTGAGTGCTGAGGCTCCAGGCACAAAGACATATGAGATTGGGAAGATGGATTGGGGGGGGGGGGGTGAATCATCCCTTCTCGAAGTAGAGAACACTCTCTCCACTACCTCAAAGACAGAATACCCTGGGGAGAAGGAGGCAGACAGAGCTGAGGAGATATGCTTCTGGACTGCTGGCTCCCTTTCATCCAAAGGCAGTCCACCTGAGGCAGAGGTCAGAGCCAAGCTGTCCAAAGCAGAGGCTCTGAGGGGCAGTGATAGCTCTGACAACTTTGGAGTTGACTCCAACACCTCAGATCCAGCAACGGTGCTACGGCTCTGAGTGTCATCCAGCTCTGACACGTTCTGAGCCGGTCCACTCAGAAAAGGCACAGAGCAGGCTATAAAAATCTTTGGATCCAACATGGATGGTTCTGAAAGTTTTGGATCCAAGAGCTCCGAAGCTTAAGGTTAGATTGAAGGAGCCAAAACAGGTGGAGTAGTACTAGTGAAGGTCTCCAGACCCAATAGAGTAGGAGCCATCTGTATTTGTGCTGAAAAAAATTTCCTCATTGTAGATCAGTGTGTGTGTATATACCTTTAAGAATCTATCCAAGGGCTTGCACAAGTGTATAAATGCTGAGCACGTGTGAGCCTGACTGCCATTTTGTAGTCATCTGTTGAGATGTAAGCAAGTATGCATGTAAGCTCTGTTTAACTAGTTCATTCATATTTAATGATGCTGCTATCCATCTCACTTGCTGCTATCCATCTCACTTGCTCACTTAGCCAAGTACAGTGAGATCATATTCTGAGTCTAGTGTTCACTCTACTTAATACAGAGAGATTTGAGAAGGCCAAAAAAAAAATTTTTTTATTTTCTTTCCTCCTACTTTATTTTGCTTTTCTTAAATGTACTCAGTTTTATTTATTCTGCTGCATTTATTACTGCTTGGTAGTAGCCTGATTAAATTGTAACTGTTATTCTAAGTCTTTTGATTTAAGCACTTGGGCTTCATACAGGCTGTTTTACATTAAGAAGGTTTGTGGTCTGCACTGTTGGGCAGGACAGGTAGCTTACATCCTTCTAAGCTGGGAATTGCTGATTGAAGGCCCAGTGTCTGCTATTCTAAGTGTATTAGTTCTGGCTTAAGCACTTGGGCTTCAGGCCAGTTATTCTACATTAAGAAGGTTTGTGGTCTGCACTCTTGTGGGAAGAGAGGCTGGATTCTGCCCTTCTGAGCTGGGAATATCTGGTCACAAGCTTATTGTGCCTACTTATTTGAACGGTTTCTTTCTGAAATTGGTGCGGCTTGTTGCTGTAGCATAGACCAGATTCAGGCCCGCTGAATCTAGCTTTGTTTTGTATAACTTGAGCACTGATCCAGGCCATCTTCTTTGGAGAAGGTTCCCCTGCACCCTAGTAAGCAGGGGCGTGCAGTTAGAACTTGCCTGACTGAAGACTGCTGGAACAGGGCTCAGTTTTGAGCTTTTTTTCTGGTTAATTGGGTAACTTGTTTAAATCATTTTGTTCATTTTATATTGTGTGTGTGTGTGTGTGTGTGTGTGTGTGTGTATGTATATATATATATATATATATATATAGATATATATATATATATATATAGATATATATATATATATATATAGATATATGTGTGTGTGTGTACACACAAAAATTGTACTTTATTCATCTGCTTTTACTGTATTTGTGTTTCTTCCTACTTTATTACTAGGGGCATTGACTACAACTCTGATCTGCGATATATAACAATAAGTATCCTTTTCTGTGCGTTTAAAGTGTTTTTTGAGTGTATCTGCCTTATTTTCTAAAAAAAAACAAACAAAAAAAACAAATATATATATATATATATATATATATATATATATATATATATATATATATATATATGCTTGTTTCCCACCTTTCTAAGGTAGTATAGTCCAGTTTTCAGGTTAGTGCTGAATTCAGGGCTGTGTCACAAATCTCTGTGTTTTCCCATATCTTACTTTGATAGAAGGAAGTTCTCTGTTCACCTGAGCTTTGAGCAGCCTGTCTGTCCCTGGAGGAGTGGCTTCAGCCCAGAAATTAGTAGTTTATTGGCCATTTTGGGCTAATTTCTCTTTCATTTCCCTGCTATAAATACCGTATTTGCCCAATTTTGCATGCCAGGCAGCGCTGATTAGCTAGGGTAATACTATTCCCGGCTCCACAAAGTCTCCTCTTCAATTTTTCCCTTGGAACTAGACAAACTTTCAACTTAAGCACTCAAGCCACTCATTTCTCAGCCTGACACTTACTCAAAACCTATAGCAACCCTAGCACTAGACCCTCCTGTACTGTACAGAAGGGCAAAGCTCTCTATTCGACCTTACCAGCCATCCAGTAAAACAGTTCACTGTACCTATCCAGCCATGTCCAAAGGGCAGTTTCAGGTGTACTCTCCAGTCCCACTGGTGAATCTGGGCATTTTGAGGCAATGTTACAACTGCCTCATGTACACAGACAACCCCCTCCTCCTACCACCAAACACTAATACACATGCGAGAGATGCAATTATACAGCCAAATTGGAGGCTAAGCTCTCTGAACCCAAGACTCGATCAGACAGTCAAGAGGAGCAGGGAAATACTTGCATCACACCACCAGTCTCACATAAACCCATTAAAGCAGCACTGGAAAAAAAAAACACAAATGCATGAAAACATACTCGAAGGCTCTAAATAAAAATCTGCAAAACAGAGACCTCCAAAGCAAACATCCAACCAACCTCCACCCCCCAACACAAACCATGAAACACATACTTCACAAAACCAGTGTGCCATGCAATCACAGCCCTTAAGACAAAATAACATACCCAACATACTAGTAATAGGTGACTCTATAGTCCGGCACACTGACGTTCCACTCACTAGGCTGAATAAGGAGAAGGTTATTGTTAGCTGCCTGTCGGGCGCCAGGATCCGCCACATAACACAAGCACTCAGGTCACTACAGAACAAGTACAAATATGACTCTGTCATTGTCCATGTTGGTGTGAAAGACCTGAGCTGTACCTCTCTGGACTACATGAAGAGAGACATGGAAGAGCTCTCTGATCAAGTAGCCTAGGCCGGTATGACCCTGAGCCTCACCAAGAATGATACCACGGTATAAAGAAAAAATTCTCAATTTCAACAATTGGTTAAGTTTCTAGTGTCATTTAAAGGGGATCTAGTGTCTGTCCGCCTTGGATGACATGCTCGACAAGCCACGCTGCTTCTCTAGAGACAGCTTGCACCTGTCACCCTTAGGCTTTCGAATACTGGCCAAGGCTCTTTGCCACCCCCATAGTGCCTTTTTTAGGCAAGACTCAAAAGACAAACCCACCACTGTAAATAGCACAAGTAACAAAAAACTGAGGGTAATGCTACTCAATGCCAGAAGTCTGAACCTCAAAATGCACGCACTCAAGGCACTCCTCAGTATGGAGAAAATCAATATATATGTGCAGTAACAGAAACCTGGTTTACGGCTCCAGAGAGCACCCCAGCACTACCAGGCTACAATTCATACCATACATTTCGGCCACATAACCCAAATCGAAATATAAAAGGCGGGGGCGTATCCATATTCATCAAGGATACCCACACCTCCAGGTTAGTGGCACAACACGATGCTTCAGAGATCATCCACGTGCAACTAACAATCGACAAAACTGCAACTGAAATTGTAGCTTGCTACAGATCACCCACCATGTCCCAGGACCACCATTCCGCGTTTCTGAAAACACTGGGAAACAAAGCTCCTACCACACACCCTAATATTGGGTGATTTCAATTACCCAAACATTAACTGGGACAACTACTCAAGTACCAACTCCCTTGCCCAACATTTCCTAGAATTTATAAACTCAAACGCCCTGGTTCAACTGGTCAACACTCCCACCAGAAGTGACAACATATTGGATGTACCAAATAACCAAACCTGTGGTTGAATCCAGAATAACCACTGCTCGAACAGAAGGACTTGAAAAGCAATAAATTTTAATGTTGAATACACGGAGCTCCACAATGACAACAGAGAGTAACAGTCAGGTTAAGCGCTTTCATCTGCTAGTAGTCAGACTTCTTCAGAACCAATACAAAATACCATTAAAAGCCTCCCTTTTAAAGCAAATTTGGCGCCAAAAATCAAAATTAGTATATACATTTAAAGTCATATTAACTATGAATTTATACGTACCATAAACACTTACTACAATAAATATTGACGAATGTCAGTATGCATATATCAAAGTAAAACATGTGCTTGTGAAATATAGAAAATATGCTTATGGAATATAAAAAATATGCTAATGGAATATGAAAAATGTAATTTATAATAAATACAATATATGGAAATTATCATGGGCAAAAATTCACATACCCACATGATAAAACTATATATCTATAAAATATTAAGAACATGGAATGGATGAAATATAAGTATAAGTATAAGTATGCTAAATAATGCTAAATAATATAGATGATTATATTCTATATTTCACAAGCACATGTTTTACTTTGATATATGCATACTGACATTCGTCAATATTTATTGTAGTAAGTGTTTATGGTACGTATAAATTCATAGTTAATATGACTTTAAATGTATATACTAATTTTGAATTTTAATTTTTGGCGCCAAATTTGCTTTAAAAGGGAGGCTTTTAATGGTATTTTGTATTGGTTCTGAAGAAGTCTGCCTACTAGCAGATGAAAGCGCTTAACCTGACTGTTACTCTCTGTTGTCATTGTGGAGCTCCGTGTATTCAACATTAAAATTTATTGCTTTTCAAGTCCTTCTGTTCGAGCAGTGGTTATTCTGGATTCAACCACAGGTTTGGTTATTTGGTAGTTTCACACTTCGGTACGTGTAGTGCATTGTGCTTTGGATCCTGATGGCTGACGTCCCGGAACAACCACCGGCTTTATCGGACAAGGAGGAGCTGATTTCCTTAAGGGCGGAGGTAACCTCTTTGCAAGCGGATGTTAGCAAGTTATTAGACCTCGTGAGTAAATTGACTGACACTGTCAAGCAGGGGTCAGGTCCAGAGTGTGCTGGCTTACATTCACGAGAATTCGTTACCTACCAATTCAAATCTAGTACCGGATGGCAAACTTGTGCTAAACTACAGCAGTTTGGATGACATCCCTAACGGACAACCACAAACTGTTTTGGGCACTGATTTGGATGGCATTTCGCAGCGCCAGGGAACAAGGCATGTTTTGAAAGCAAATAATTTGAATATATCGCTAGAAGCTGACTGTACTTTTGACTTTAGTTTATTTCATCTTGATGATGAAACACAGAGACTAGGAGCGAGACCAAAACATCGAGAGATGGTAAAAACCTATTCTTCCATGGCTAAACGAAACAATACATACAAAGGTACTGTTAGTAAGGAAGTGATATCTAGCCCTTAAGACAAACTGAATGTACAGTGTAAAAAAGGGCGTTTGTTGACTGAATCAAACAAATGTTATAATCATGATGATATTGAAACTTTTTTAAAAAATGATTTTTTTAAACATGTTGAACACAATGATGTACACAATAGGACAAGCCATAGTACGGCTGGTGGAATTATTAAATAGAAAATATATGCTCTTGGAAAGAAATTGTTTTATATTAAAAGCATTAAAATAGATGATGCTTATTTAGAACAGTGTATTAATTTACAGGTAGTACCCAAAGGCTTACGTTTTTTCAAATTACCTTTGGGGCTAGAATATAGTAGTACTGTTATTAAAGATTTCAACAGTATGTTTGATGAATTTGGATATACATATATGAAGAAATTGATGAAATATAATGATGAGAAAATATCTGTTATTACTAATGAAATCGAGAAATTAAATGAAGAGATAATTCAGGATTGAAATTTTGAACAATGGTATGACTTACACCACAAACAGTTCCAAACTGCTGAATATAAGGCCTCTGTGACATATAGTAGGAAAAATAGAAAAATAGAAAGGGATTTGGACTCGTATAAGAGTCACAGAGCATATGTTTGGCCGCATGACAAAGCGACTTATGTAAACACTTTTTCTGATTTTGATAGGGACGATATGGGCCGAAATGGAATGACAAGACATGAGGATGATACAAATTTTCAGGGGGGAAGATTTTACCCCGCCCCAAAGTTGTACAAAAGAAGATATTAAGATCTGAGAATAGTTTATTGGATGATATTGATCAAATTGGTGGGATTTTTAAAATGGACACACAAAGTTATAGTAGTGATTCTAATATCTCCGTGGGTGAGGTCGTTTTTAGTTTCGAGTCCACAGAAACTGATAGTATACAAGGAAGTAACAAACAATATCCTACTATACATACTTTTAATGGATTCAACGTATATAACTATACTGATGCTAAGGTTAATCATGA
The DNA here is from genome assembly GCF_019279795.1 of Protopterus annectens. Taxonomy (NCBI): domain Eukaryota; kingdom Metazoa; phylum Chordata; order Ceratodontiformes; family Protopteridae; genus Protopterus; species Protopterus annectens. The sequence goes on from NC_056733.1 coordinate 466,816,263, forward strand.
GTTTTTTCTCCTTGTTTAGCAAAGGAATGAAATTTATACCCACAGCACGATTTAACATAACAGACATGGTCAAAGAAATAAAATTATATTGCCGTAGACTGAATTTGGCAATTCAGTTTAGTGATAAGAAGTGTGAAAAGGATAGATATGATAAAATCAATAAATTAAAGAAAAAAAGTGCATATATTCCAGCTTACCATCCAAATGTTGCTAATTACGAAAAGTTAGTTAGTAAAGATATATATTGGTTATATAATAATATTAAAACAAATGCAGATTATGCCAGTCTATATAAGGACAATCTTACTAGTGATGAGAGGGGATGTTTGAAGAACATATTGGCCAATAAAGATATAAGAATCATGAAGCCAGACAAAGGTGGAGGAATTGTAATGTTCTCTACGTTCGATTATAATACCGAAATACATAATATACTGCACTTGTCTGGTAATTATGAGGAAGTTTCCTTAAATCAAGTTAACATAGGATATAAGAGGATAGACCTTGCTATAGAGGAATATCTACTGGATAATCGGATTACTAACGAGACGTATGAATTCATTAGAGAGGAATTTCCTAGGATAGCGAACATTATAGGTATTCCCAGAATACACAAAAGCTTGGAAAAACCACCATTCAGCCCAATTATTTCTGGTTCCAAGTCCAAGACATATAATATAGGGGTCACAATTGACACATGGACTAAGCATATTTATGATAATGTGATGCATCTTACGAAAGATTCATGGAATTTCCTAGGGAATTTAACACCTGAAATATGGCAAAGTGATCTTACTTTTTTTAACGGTTGACATTGTTAACCTTTTTTCATGTATCCCAAAAGAGATTGGCTTAGAATATTTCTGTAATAGTTTAAGAAAATATTCCACTACGAGTTGGACAAGATAAACCTCATTGTTGATATGATGGGGTTGGTTCTGGATCACAATTATTTACAATTTCAGGGTGAATTATTTAGGCAGAGTAGTGGTGTTGCTATGGGTGCCTCATGTGCCCCGGTCTTCGCCAATCTCGTCATGCTAGAGTGGGAATCTGTATATATATTTCCCAGTGAGTATTACAAATATATGGTGTATTATACCAGGTACCTAGAGGATTTATTAATCCTATGGAAAGGACCAGTCGATCAGATCAAGAATTTTATACACTATATTAACAATACAACTGGATTCCTAAAATTTACTTATAAATCAGAGAAGGAAGGAATCCCTTATCTAGACACCTATGTGAGTATTAATGAGAAAGGTTTTGAGTCCAAAATTTATAGGAAGGAGACCTTCTCTAATGACTATATAGATTATGGCAGTAGTCATCCCCCCTATGTTTTTAAAAATGTGTTTAAAGGACAATGTATATGTGCAGCGCGTATGTCATCCAGTAAAGTGATTATGGAAAAGGAACTGGAGAATATATACAACATGTTTATAAATAGAGGATATCCGAAAAATATGTTAAATCAAATTGTTACATATGTTAAAAAAGAATGGGGTCACAAGTACCCACCTTTGCTGGGTAAATTATTTACCACCCTTAAAAAAGATGATTATAGTAATAGGAATGTTTGTGTGATTATGTTTAGTCCTTATATCAATCTTGTTAAAGAAATTTTACATAAACATTGGAATCTTTTAACTATATCGGATGAAGTCAGTGGAGTAGTGGGAAATGACCCAAAATGTGTTTTTAAAACATCTTCTAATATAAAAAATATGTTAGAGAATTTTAAGGGTGTTAAGAAGGTGGAGAATAGTAACAAAGGAACAATAAAATGTGGCACATGTAACCAATGTAAATATATAAATGAGAAGATCATAAGGTTAAATAATACGACTAAGACCTATCTGCATAGTTTGACAGGCAATTGTAATACCACTAGAGTCGCATATGTAGCCATTTGTACTCTTTGCAATGCATATTACATTGGTAAGACTGAAAGAAAGTTCAAAACAAGAATTTATGAACATTTGTATAAAATTAAAAAGAAAGATATAAATAATGCCTTAAGTAAACACATTTTAGAAAGAGGGCAAGAACACTCCTTTGTTTTTAGTATTATTGATCACATCGACTCCACAGCATGTGGAGGAAACTGGAACATTTTTTTTGGCCTTGTTAGAAAGTAAGTGGCAAATCCTTTGTGATGCCACTACGTGCCCTGGATTAAATGATTACATTAACATAAAACCATTTTTATTATTAGATTAATTTAATTGCACCAATTTTATCACTGTTTTTATTACATCATTACACATTTATATATGGATTAGATAGTATTCTCTATTTTTTGTAAGTTGACTTCACATAGGTTTTGTTCTTAGAGTATATGTTTTTATTTTTATTTGTTTAACATACATATTTTATTTAATATATTTAATATTTTTGTACTCTATATATTAATACATTTATTACATATTTATTACATAATCATCTATATTATTTAGCATTATTTAGCATACTTATACTTATATTTCATCCATTCCATGTTCTTAATATTTTATAGATATACAGTTTTATCATGTGGGTATGTGAATTTTTGCCCATGATAATTTCCATATATTGTATTTATAAATTACATTTTTCATATTCCATTAGCATATTTTTTATATTCCATAAGCATATTTTCTATATTTCACAAGCACATGTTTTACTTTGATATATGCATACTGACATTCGTCAATATTTATTGTAGTAAGTACTTATGGCACGTATAAATTCATAGTTAATATGACTTTAAATGTATATACTAATTTTGATTTTTGGCGCCAAATTTGCTTTAAAAGGGAGGCTTTTAATGGTATTTTGTATTGGTTCTGAAGAAGTCTGACTACTAGCAGATGAAAGCGTTTAACCTGACTGTTACTCTCTGTTGTCATTGTGGAGCTCCGTGTATTCAACATTAAAATTTATTGCTTTTCAAGTCCTTCTGTTAGAGCAGTGGTTATTCTGGATTCAACCACAGGTTTGGTTATTTGGTAGTTTCACACTTCGGTACGTGTAGAACATATTGGATCTGGTCATGACCAACATGGGCGACTGGTGTTCCACACCAGAGGTCAACCCCTCGCTGGTTAGATCTGACCATAAACAAATCACTTTGGATATCCGCATTCCGCCCCCACCCCTGGACAAGAAAACCACCATGAAAAACTTTTCAAAAGCAAATGTCACGTTACTTAAGACCGAGGTGGAAAGTTTCAAAGCCCCCATGTTTAAGGATAATGCTGTCCAAGCTGCAAAATCCTTTACTAATGCATTCTACGGGCACCTACAAGAATGCATGGATCATGCCATCCCAAGCAAAACAAAGACTCACTCCTCCAAGAAAAGGAAACCAGTCTGGTGGACTCCTGCCATTAACAAGCTATACAATAGAAGGAGGAAACTAGTACAGAAAAGAGTAAAATCCCAAGAAGGGAAGACATCCCTGATCAGCATCAGCAAGAAACTACGACCCCTCATAAAATCATCCAAGGTGAGCTTTGAAAGAAATATTGCCAAGGACTCCAAAGATAACCACAATGCATTCTTTAGCTATGTCAAGAATCTAAGTGGCAATGCTCAGTTCTGCTCAGAGTTAGTGCAAAATGGCAAAAAATACACTGAACCGATCAATATCGCCAACATCCTGGCAGACAGGTTCAGTGCAAACTTTACCCCCTTCTCACCCCCCAAGAGGGCCCATAACCATACCAGAAGAATGTAAGAGTCCCTCAAATCAGACTCTCAGGTTAAACCAGCTCTCTCCAAAGCCAACGGTGTCCCAGGCTGCGTCCTACACGAGCTCAAAAACGAACTAACCCCTCACCTAAACACACTGTTCAAACTCAGCCTCTCCACAGGCTATGTACCCATAGAGTGGTGCACAGCAGCGGTTATTCCACTCCATAAAGGTGGAGCTACAACAGACCCCGGAAACTATCGCCTATAAGCCTGACTAGCTTGGTCTGCAAGGCTATGGAGCGCATCATCATGGAAATCATTAACAGAGACATTGGGAACCTCCAAACACTGGACCCTACCCAGTTCGGCTTTGTTCAGGGCAGATCATGCCTCCTAAACCTGGTGGACTTCTTTGAGACAGTTACCAAGGCTATAGATGAGGTAAAGGTGGTACACACACAGCCTACCTAGACCTCGCAAAGGCCTTCGACACCATTCCCCACTCTGGTATTATAGACAAGCTCACCAGCCTGAACATAAACCCCTACGTCACAAGATGGATTGCCAACTGGCTCACGGACAGAACCCACATGGTGAGAGTTGCGGGAGCTAGGTCCGACTCTAAATCAGTTACAACTGGAGTTCCCCTGGGCTCAGTTCTAGGACCCGTCCTGATCGGCATATACTTCTCAGAGGTACAGGCAAGCATAGGAAGACTATTGCTGACCAAGTTCACAGACAACTGTCAACTAGGGGCTATAACTGACTCTCCGGCTGACACACACATCCTCCAAAATGGTCTCACTGAGACGGATACCTGGTGTCAAAATCATGGCCTCAAGCTAAATGCCAAAATGTACATAGTCATCCCCTTTGGAAAAAACAAAGTACCCACAAACTACCACATAGGTGGTAGTCCCCTAAATAAGGAAGGCATAATAAGGAATCTGGGGACCCAAGTAGAAAGTAATCTCACCTTTGATAATCACATTGCCAAAGTGGTTAGAAAATCCTTCTACGTGGCCCACCTAATCACAAAAGGGTTTGCATCCAGATCAAAAGAGGTCATTGTGCCCCTCTACTCATCAGACCCATCATAGAGTAGAACACCCCATTTGGGATGTGCCTTACAAGACACCTGCAACAGTACCTCACCAAGAGGATCACTGGCCTCAAACAGATGCCCTATGCAGCTCAACTGAAGAAATTACAACTCTGGCTGTACTCGGTGGCATATCGCCTACTCAGAGGTGATCTCTGTCTGACATACAAGGCCATGTCCAACCCAGAATTGATGGACATGCTCCACCTAAAGAAAACCTTATTCCCGTGAGCCACACGCTCTAGGGATCCAAACCTCACCAAAACAATAAATAGGACATGCTGGAGGGATAGGTTCATGTCCCAGAGACTTCCCATGGTTTGGAACAAGATCCCAATCTACATTAGACAGAGCTCCTCGCTAACACTCTTCAAAAGAAATCTTGACGAGTGGATGGGAAACAGAAAGTTTACCTTGGGGATCACTTCAGTGGCTCTGCTGGACAGAGGCACAGGGAACTAATCTAAGGGGGCGGCAAAAGCCAACACATTCTGGCTAGGCTTATAAATGCCTTCGGGCAGATAGCCTAGTACCTACCTATGAACCTGTGTCTGTATGTATTAAAGCATCGGAACAAAACCCCAAGCCTTGTTATATGTATTAGAGATGAACGATCAACATGGTGTCAGAAGTGGCATGTCTAAAGGACATGGTGCCAGAAGTGGCATATCTAAAAGGACATGTGTTACAGGAGGCAGAGGAATGGAGTCAGAAACGGCTTGGCTAAGATGATTTAAGGCACTTGTTTAGATGCTGTTGGAATATACAACAATGGATCATTCCTAAATGTACAAAAATCGTAAAACAGATCAGAAACGAATTTCAGGTATTAAAACTTGCTCGGCACTATTTCTTTTTGCATAATATGAAACCAGACATACAGAATGTTCTAAATAATATTCACATAAACAAACAAGTATGATATTGATAAAAATATTCAAATTAATACGGAAAATGTTTGAAATAAAGTCCAAATTGCATAAAACGAATAAAATAAAGTGAAATGACTGCATTTTCACAAAGCACATGTATGTCCTGTTAGGTAAAGATATTCAAGTTATTTGCATGTTTGTGCAGTGTTGCACCTTAACCTCTTTCTCAAAGTACAGTCGTTACAGAGCATATTTCACAGAATACAGCCATTACAGAGCATATTTCACAAAGTACAGTATTCTGAACAGTTTATTGTGCATTTGAATGTTACCTAAAACTGAGAACAAAAACAAAACAATGAAAGACAAAAGGATGGCATTACTGAAAACGATACTGTGAATAAAATGTACCACTAGCAAATGAGTCAAAACTTTTTATTTGAATGTTACAAGCTCACAGAACTGTTTGTACATAATTGCAAAGACTATATTTTCAGTGCGTTAGTGTACACTTTGTGGGCATGACAGACGGATTTCGAAAACCTAGTGCACTTGTGTTTGACAGTAATATTGCTGAGAACTGGAAAGTGTTTCAGCAAGACTACTACATTTTCATACAGGCTGCATTTTCTGATAAAGATGCCTGTACAAAGGCATTTATTCTACTTAATTTTGCTGGGTCAGCAGCCACTGAAAGGGAATGCTCATTTGTGTATGCACATGATATTTATACTGCGGAGAGGGAAAACCGTCATATTGCTCTATCAGCTGAGTCAAGGGAGGACCCAGACTGCTTGAAAAGTACATTTAGAGAGATGTGTAACCCCCAGACAAATTTTACAATGGAAAGGGCACTTATGTTATACAAGGGAACAAAAGCCTGGTGAAACTTTTGCAGCATATGTAACTAACCTGAGAAATTAGGCTAAAGCATGCAGATCAGGTGACTTAAGGGATGAGTTGATAAAAGACAGACTTGTGTGTCATAAAAGATGATGCTGTGAGAAAGATTTTGCTTTGTGACAGTGATTTAACTTTGAATAAGGCCATTGAGATTTGTCAGACATACGAGTTCACAGAAGAGCACATAAATATGCTTACGAATGACAGCAGCTCTACAAGGCACAGTGACAAAGTTCATGTTGATAGCATGCAGCACGTTATTAAAAGAAACATGCTCAAGCACATGGCAGTAATTGTAGCCCCTGCAGCACTCACTGGTAAACCCCATAACTTTCTAGCAAATTCCAGAGTTTGCACAGTCTCAGTGAAGCAGAAGAGTGAGTCAGCAAACAAAGCGTGGGCCCCCACCCACTTTCATTGCCAAGTGTCATAATTGTGGTGGAAGTCATGAATCTAAAAGGGAGAAATGTTTAACTTTTGGTCAACAATGCCACAAATGTAATGGAATTATTTCAAAAGGTTTTGTAAATCAAAAGGCCCACATTATTTTTTATTAAAAGGGAATGTTTTAAGAAACGAGTTGGTCAATTAGAAAGTTATGGAGTAGGGTCTCAGGCCATTCTATGTTGATGGTGTGTAAGTGCTTCATGAAACAGTTAATGCAGTACATTTAAGGGCCAAAATGAAGTATTTTGTACTGTTTGGATACATGGCAAACCCACAGAGCTCAAAAGTTGATACAGGTTTCAAGTGCAATGTTATATCAGCAGAAACATTTGCCACAGTATGTAAAGGTGAAAGGCTTGATTTAGCAAGGTGTGCGAAACCTGTTGCTTATGGAGGTGAAGAAATTCAAACCAAAGGCTCAGTAGTGCTTTCATGTTACTTCCAGCAGAGCGGAAGAAGCTATGACTTAATTGTTTTATGTAGTCAAGATGCACTTCCATTCATTATTAGGGCTCAGAGACAGTCTGAAAATGGGACTGCTTTCATTTAGTAAGGAAGTCCAGCAAGTTAGCTTATAAGACCCCTACTCCAATTTTGCCCAGCATATGTTTTCTACCTGTGCTGATCTTTTCCAAGAAAAACTAGGCAAACTTCTAGTTGTGTACTCCATGAAGTTAGACCCAGAGGTCAGTCCAGAACATAAAGTTCCAATAGCCATGCAGGACAGAGTCAAAGAAGAGTTAGATAAAATGATGCGACAAGGTGAGTTGTCCAGCTGAAACTAACTGAATGGGTGCATTCCATGGTGGTAGCTCATAAGAAAAGCTCAGATGACATCAGAATATGTACTGATCCACGAGATTTGAACAAAGCACTAAAAAGACCTCATCATCCAATGTGCACAGTCAAGGAAGTCGCAGCCTTGATGCCAAATACCACTATTTTTCTGTCTTAGATGAACAGAGTTCATTTTGACAAATTCAGCTTGACAAAAAAAATCATCATTGCTCATTACTTTCAGTACTCCGTTTGGCAGGTACAGATTTTTGAGAATGCCATTTGGGATAAATTCTGCAAGTGAAGTCTTTCAACGTGCAATAGAGCAAAGTTTTTCGGGGTATCCTTGTGCTATTATAGTGTACGACATACCCGTAGGAGGTCCTGATGAAGCAGAACATGACAGAAACCTCAGAAAAGTTCTAGAAAGGGCACGTCAACTGAATCTTAAGCTCAATCCACACAAATACAAATTCAGGCTACGTGAAGTTACTTATGTTGGTTATTTATTTACTAGTACAGGCTTACGACCAGACCCTTCGAAGCAAACAGCCATTCTCAAGATGCCAGCTCCAAGCAATATTCAAGCCCTGCAACATTTTCTTGGCATGGTCAGCTACCTAGGCGAGTTCGTTCCAGACTTGAGCCAACTTTCAGCACCACTCAGAGCTGAGACGTAAAGACGTATCCTGGTCTTAGTTACAGCAGGAATTGCAAATCCACCAATGCTCATATACTATGATTTTCACAAACCAGTTACACTTCCCTGTGAAGCTTCACAATTTGGTTTTGGTGCAGTCATTCTACAATAGGATCTTCCTGTTGCCTATGCATCGAAAACACTTACCCAAACTGAGATACAATATGCCCAGATTGAGAAAGAGCTTTTGGCAACTATGTTTGCATGTTCGAAGTTCCACGATTATGCTTATGGTAGACTTATCCACATTGAAACGGACCACCAACCATTAGTCACTATATTGAGAAAGCCTATGCATTCAGCTCCAGCCAGACTGCAACATATGATGCTGAGATTACAAAAGTACAATTTCAATCTTGTCTGCAAGAAAGGCAAACTTCTTTATCTTGCTGATGCATTATCCAGATCACCCAGAAATACCACAGAACAGCATGAGAATGGGAAACTTATAGTTGTGTACATTTACCATAAATGTAGATGTTAGAGTGTATTCACTGTTGCAGTCATTACATTTGGGTAATCTGCTGGCAGGTTGTCCTCAGTCGGCTTGATTAACAAAGTCTTGGGTCCTGCGTCGGTTGCTGTCCCTTTCACCATGCCGTCAGATTGTCAGGACTATAAAACATGCAGCCGACGCCATTACATCAGTTTTTCTTGCCCCAGATGTCAGGTGCCCCCCAAATGGGGAGCAAAAATATATAAAAGTAATTAAAAACACAAAAATATACTTGCAAACAAAAGCAAATACACCAAAAAGGCTTTTAAGCATAGTAAAAGAAAGTAGAGGTATAGTAAGAGAAAAACAGGGGGCTGGAGGGAGGGTAACCAGGACTGCAACAGTGAATACACTCGAACATCTACATTTATGGTAAGTGTACACAGCTGTACTATGTTCTTCGTGTTTCACTGTTGCAGTCATTACATTTGGGTAGATTCCCAAAGTTATGGTTGGGAGGATGGGTTTATACAGCATTAGGACCAGCTATAAGGCCCTGAAAAACAGCAGTGGCAAAGCCAGCTCTGGATTTAGAGAAAATTGGAAAGTGGTAATGCTTGGTTAAAGTATGAACTGAACTCCAGGCAGCAGTTTCTAAAATATCCCTGGTAGGAACACCTCTGAGAAAGCCTGCAGAAGTAGATGCAGCCCTGGTGGAATGGGATCCGATTCCCTGGGGGATAGGTTTTCCATGGTGCTTATAGCAGAAATGAATACAATGGCTTATCCATTTAGAAATGGTTAGTTTAGAAATAGCCCTCCCCTCTGCCCCTGCAGCAAATGCTACCAGCAGTTCAGATTTTCTTCGAGATTTAGTCCTGTCCAAGGAGAATCTAAGTTGTCTGTGTACATCCAATAAATGCAGAATCCACTCCCCCTTGTTCTGTAGATTGTGAAAGAAAGTTGGCAAATGAATGGACTGATACCACCTTGGGCATGAAGGATGGATTGATCCTGAGTGGCACCCTGTCCACATGAAAGATGATGAAAGGCTCCACTGCCATAAGGGCCTGTAATTCAGATATCCTTCTAGCTGAAGTGATTTCTAAAGGGAAGGCTGTTTTCCATGAAAGAAATTTTAAGTCTGCAGTAGCAGCTGGCTCAAAAGAAGGCACAGTGAGTTTCTCCAATACAAAGTTAAGGTCCCAGGCAGGGGTTGGAGCTCTCCTGGGTGGTCTCAAGTTTTTGGCCCCTCTGAGATACTGCTTTAGCAGAAGATGAGAGAAGAGGGGGGGTCTGTGTTGTAATGAGCTGAAATGGCTGAGGCATGGATTTTAATGGAGGAAAAAGACAGGCCCTTGTGAAGCAACTCAGTTAAGTATTGCAAAATCTGAGGTAAATTGGGCGCTGCTGTGCTCATCCCTTGAGATTGATTCCAGGCACAGAATCTTTTCCATTTGTCAGCACAAGATTTTCTAGTACTAGGTCTTCTCGCCTCCAAAATGACATCTATCACAGGTTTGCTGAGGGATGCTAAGGGGGAATTTAAATGATTAGCCAAGCTGCAAGATTCAATGTTTGGAGCTGAGTGTGCAGAATTTGGTTCTCCTGCTGAGATGGTAAGGAAGGTGTCTGAGGCAGGTGCCATGGAGAAATTTGTGACACACTGCGCAGGAGTGGGTACCAGTGTTGGCATGGCCAGTCTGGACCAATGAAAATCATTTCTGGTTTGTCCTGTTTGACTTCTAGTAGAACTTTGGAGAGCAGCGGCAGAGAGGGAAAGGCATAAACTGAAAGGTTTGTCCAGCTGAAGGAGAGAGCAGACACTTTTCCAGGCTTTTTTGTGATGAGTCCTTGTGCAAAATTTCTCCAACTGGTAGTTCTGGGGTGAAGCAAAAAGAATTATGTCAGGGCTCCCCCTTTTGCATGTCAACATGTTGAAAATCCGTGGTTCCAGTTTCCATTCTTGAGGGTCCATGAGATAAGTTTGTCTGCCAGAACATTCTGCTTTCCTGGCAGGAATTGAGCTTGTAGTTGTACTTGGTAGTTCAAGGCTGTGTTCCACAATGTCATGGCTAGTCTGCAGAGGGGGTAGGAATGTGTACCCCCCTGCTTGTTTATGTACCACATAACCATGGTGTTGTCTGTCTTTATCAGTAATTGTCCTGGAGGAAGGTAGTCCTTGAAGGCTGTCAGTGCATTCTGTACAGCTAGCATTTCTTTTTGATTGATATGAAGGTGCATTTGATTTGGGCTCCATTTGCCCTGAATGCACTTCCCTGCCAGATGAGCCCCCCATGCATAGTCTGATGCGTCTGTAGTTAGATTTTGAGCGGTAGGGGGTGGTGTGAACGGCAGTCCCTTGTTTTGGTGGCAGGCCTCTGCCCACCATAGGAACTCTAGGCGCAGGCAAGATACGATAGGAATCATTGTTTCCAGGCTGTGACAATGTTGACTCCATAAACTTTTTAAGTACCACTGAAGTTTCCTCATATGCAGTCTTGCATATGGAATTAGAAGAATGCAAGAGGCCATGAACCCCAAGGCTTGCAGTATTTGCCTTGCAGATAGCAGGGTTTTTGTGGCCGCCTGTTTGAAGTTACCAAAATGAATTTGCTTTTCTGGCGTAAGGAAAGCCATCTGGGCAGTTGTATTCAAGCTTGCACCCAGAAATGTAATTTTTTGAGAGGGTATCATTTGAGATTTCTTTTTGTTTATGGTGTACCCTAGACAGGTTAGAAGTCTTTTTACAAACGCCAGATGTTATAGAAGAATGGCCTGTTTTTCTGCCAGAATCGTCCAGGTATGGATATATTTGAATATTTCTTTGCCTGCAAAATGCAATTACTGGAGCCAGGCACTTTGTGAATACCCCGGGCACAGTAGACAAGCCAAAGGGCAGTGCAGAGAACTGATAATGCATGCAGCCTGCTTTGAAGCGCAAGAATCTTCTGCAAGATTCCCTGATTGGGATATGCAGGTAAGCCTCTAGCATAGGAAGTAACTGGTGAAGAGTCAGCATCTTGAATTTTGGAATGTCCAGAAAGGTGTTTAGAGTAGACCGGTCCAGAATTGGACGCCATGATTTGTCTTTTCTGGGTACCAGGAAAAGTCTGGAATAGAAACCTTGTCCCTTTTCCTCTTCTGGTACTAGCTGAATAGCCCGCATGCTAAGGAGGGAAAGTACTTGTTTCTGAGCCTCTGCCCACTGATTTGGGGGCAGGTCTGGCCATCCGTTTGGAGTTGGTAATGTATGGAAATGAAATCTGTATCACTGGGACACTATTTAAAACCCATTTGCCCTGGGTTATAAGTTGCCAGTTTCTTGAATGAAGAGCCAGTTTTCCCCCCAAAGGGGCGGCTAAGAGGCAAGTGCTTGATGATTTCAATGGGAAGTCACTGAGACTGCTTACCATAGGGTGGTGCCTTGTTTCCAGATTTGGAAGTGGAAGTACCCCATTGCTTAGTTCTGAAAGTCCCTTGGGACTGAAACCTGGTGGTTTTGGAATGTCTGGGTTTGGCTATAGTGGCTCTGGAAGGAGCTGGAAAGGACCAGTTCTTAGTAGGCCAATGCCTACTAAATCTAGGTGGTTGCACTTGTAAGAAATCTTTCACAGTTTGCATAGATTTAGCTTTATCTTCCATCTTTTTTAGAACTTCTTCAGCCTTATTGCCAAATAAGCGGTCCTGCTGAAAAGGAGCATCCAAATGTTTTGCTTTAACATGATCAGGCAGAGATTGCTCCTTAAGCCAAGCATGCCTTCTAAGCAAAGACCCAGTAACAGCAGCCCTACAAGAGGCCTCTAAGGAATCAAAACCACACTGCAACTTGTTCAGCTGAATGCAATAAATCCTGCAAATCTTTATTCTCCACACAGTCAGAAATCAACATCATTTTGTTTAAGCAGTCCCATACGTTGCTGATATTTTAGCATATGGAATTGACAGCTTAAAGCCCTGATTGCTAAGGTTGCAGAAATGTAAACCTTTTTCCCCATCTATCCAGCACCCTGGAGTCTCTATCAGAAGGGGTAGGATTTTTAGCAGTAGAAGCCTTAATGCCCTTGGGTCCCTGAGAAATGGTTTCAGGATCTGCAACAGGATTTTTGAAAAGGAATTTGTGGGACTCAGGAAGCTTGTAGTACCCGTCTGGTTTGTTAGGGGCCGGAGGCAAGGAATCAGGGGCCATGCTGGATTCCGAAAACACATCAACAATATCTAGTACAGGAGGTATAGCCAAAGGCCTATGCTGAGGAAGAAGGAAATCCCGAAGCCTCTTTTTGGATTCAGAGAAATCCTGACTTTCCCAGTGGAAATGGTCCCTTAAGGTATGCCAAGTTTCCCAAAAAGAGAAATCCTCAGGTGGAGAAGCAGAGGGAATGGAATCCTCTGCATCAGAGTCCTCATAAGTAGGTATGGACAAATCCAGATCATTAGAAGAGTCAGAAGAAACAGAGTCCTGTTCAGTAGATTCATAGTCAAATTCAATCCTAGGCCTCTTGGGGGGGGGGGGGTTCACTACCCTTGATTAGAGTAATTAAATTTTCAGCCATTTTGATCATTTGTTTTTTGGGTATAGGGGGCTGAACATGTGGCACGGCCGTCAATTTTTAGACAGAGATTGAGATTTAGGCCTTAGCACTGAAGTTGGAGTCGGGTTTAATATGCAAGTCTGTAGGCCTGAATACACCCTCAGAAGCCGTTGCCTGCTCAGCGGCTCCGGACCCATCCAAGGTAGACACATCCGCGGGTTCCATATGTGAAGCATCTCGCGGCATACCAGACTCCGTATGGGTCTTAGTAGAGGCCTGCGAATCAGAAGTAGCAGGTATCAGGAGCTGCAAAAGCGCCTCACTGAGTACCGGCGAACTGGCGACTGGCTTAGAAGAGTCGTCGGCAGTTTTGGACCTCAACGGCCTATCTCTGTCTTTTTCTTTGCGTTTTTTTGGTATTCCGGTAGTCAGATGGCTAACAGACGTCATTTCTGGATAATTAAACAGAGAACTGAAATATTTTGAAGCAAAAATGTACCGACAACGGATAGTGTGCTGATTAAATAAAGCACAAAACTGACAGCAAGGTACATTGTGGTCAAGGCCTAGGCAAAGAATACAGTACAAATGAAAATCCTTATGAGGTACTTGCTTCCCACAGGTAATACAATTATTAACTTTTACTGACATCGGTAAGGAGCAAGAAAAAGTTTCCCCAATGGGGTACTTAGCTTCAAGTTGAAGACTTTGGTTCTGAAAGTCGAAAACGAAAATTTCAGGAGTCGGCTGACCGGCACTTGCAAATGGCTTCTGCTTCGGGCACCACACGGCAAGAAAGACTGATGTAATGGCGTCGGCTGCATGCTTTATACCCCTGATGACCTGAAAGAAGGGACAGCAACTGACACAGGACCCAAGACTTTGTTAATCAGGCTGACTGAGGGCAACCTGCCAGTAGATTACCCAAATGTAATGACTGCAACAGGGAAACACGATGAACATCGGCTTGAGCAGTGGTTGAAAGAAGAGGGGAGGTTCTGTGTTATAATGAGCTGAAATGGCTGAGGTGTGAATTTTGATGGAGGAAAAAGACAGGCCCTTGTGAAGCATCTCAGTTAAGTATTGCAAAATTTGAGGTAAATTGGGCGCTGCTGTGCTCATCCCTTGAGAGTGTTTCCAGGCACAGAATCGTTTCCATTTTTCAGCATAAGATTTTATAGTACTAGGCCTCCTTGCCCCTAAAATGATCTCCATCACTGGTTTACTGAGGGATGGTAAAGGAGAGATTAGGTAATTAGCCAGGCTGCTAGGTTCAGTGTTTGAAGCTGAGGGTGCAGAATCTGGGTCTCCTGCTGAGACAACAGGATAGAGTCTGAGGCAGGTGCCATGGGGCCAACAGTGGCACACTGCGCAAGAGGGGGTACCGCGTTGGCATGGCCAGTCTGGTGCAATCAAAATCGTGCTTGGTTTGTCCTGTTTGATCTTTAGTAGCACCTTGGAGAGCAGAGGCAGAGGAGGAAAGGCATAAACGGATAGGTTTTTTCCAGCTGAAGGATAGAGCATCCACTTTCCAAGCTTGTTTGTGGGGAGTCCTTGTGCAAAATTCGTCCAATTGATAGTTCTGGGGGGGGAGGCAAATAGGTCTATATCTGGGTTTCCCCATTTGCTTGTCAACATGTTGAAAAACCTTGGTTCCAGTTTCCCTTCGTGTGGGTCCCATGAGGTTTCTGCTTAGTCCGTCTGCCAATGTATTTAGTTTTCCTGGAAGGAACTGAGCTTGTAGATGCACTTGGTAGCTTAAGGCTGTGTGCCACAATGTCATGGCTAGTCTGCAGAGGGGGTAAAAATGGGTACCCCTCTGCTTGATTATGTACCACATAACAGTGGTGTTGTCCGTCTTTACCATCAATTGTCCTGGAAGAATGTGGTCCTTGAAGGCTGTCACAGCATTCTGTACAGCTAACATTTCTTTTTGATTGATATGCAGGTGCATTTGACTTGGGTTCCATTTGCCCTGAATGCACTTCCCTGCCAGGCGAGCCCTCCATTTGCCCTGAATGCACTTCCTTGCCAGGCGAGCCCCCATGCATAGTCTGATGTGTCTGTTAGGGTTTGGGTGGCAGGGGGTAGTGAGAATGATAGTCCCTTGTTTTGGTGGCAGGCCTCTGCCCATCAAAGGAACTCTAGGCGTAGGCAAGGTATGATAGGAATCATTGCTTCTAAATCCTGAGAATGTTGACACCATAGGCTTTTTAGATACCATTGTAGTTTCCTCATATGCATTCTTGCATATGGAATTAGGAGAATGCAGGAGGCCAAGAACCCCAAGTCTTGTAGTATTTGCCTTGCAGATAGCAGGGTTTTTGTGGCCACTTGTTTGAAGTAGGTTGTCAAATGAATTTGTTTCTCTGACATGAGGAAAGCCATCTGGGAAGTTGAATTCAAGCTTGCTCCCAGGAATATAATTTGTTGACAGGGTACCAGGTGCGATTTCTTTTTGTTTATGGTGTACCCCAGACAAGTTAGCACTCTTTGTACAAAGGCCAGATGATTCAAAAGTATGCCCTGGCTTTCTGCCTGAATTAGACAATCATCCAGGTATGGGTACATTTGAATATTTCTTTGCTTGCAAAATGCAATGACTGGAGCTAGGCACTTTGTGAATACCCTGGGCGCAGTAGACAAGCCAAAGAATAGTGCAGAGAACTGATAGTGCGTGTAGCCTGCTTTGAAGAGTAGGTATCTTCTGCAAGACTCCATGACTGGAATGTGCAGGTATGCTTCCTTTAAATCTAGTGTTGACAACCAGGCATCTTTGCCTAGCACAGGAAGCAACTGGTGAAGAGTGAGCATCTTGAATTTTGGAATCACCAAAAAGGTGTTTAGAGTAGACAGGTCCAGGATAGGACACCATGAATTGTCTTTTCTGGTACCAGGAAAAGTCTCGAGTAGAAATCTTGTCCCTTTTCATCTTTTGGTACCAACTGAATAGCCCCTATGCTTAAGAGAGAGAGTACTTGCTTTTGGGCCTCTGCTCACTGATTTGGGGGTAGATCTGGCCAACCACTTGGTGTTGGTAATGTTTGGAAGTGAAATCTGTATCTTTGGGGCACTATATTTAAAACCCATTTGTCCTGGGTAATGAGCTCCCAGTTCTTTGCATGAAGCGCAATCTTTCCCCCCAAAGGGGCAGTCAGTTGAGAAGTGCTTGGAAGATTGAAAAAGAACTCACTGAGACAGTTTACCATAGGGGAGAGTTTTATTACTCCCATACTTGGAAGTGGAAGCCCCCCGCTGCTTAGTCCTGTGCGTACCCTGGGATGGAAGCCTGGGTGCTCTGCTGGATCTGGATTTGGACTGAGAAGGTCAGGAAAAGGCAGGAAAGGACCAATTCTTAGAAGGCCAATGCCTACTAAATCTTGGTGGTTGTAATTGTAAAAAATCTTTTAACAGTTTGCATAGATTTATCTTTTTAAGAACATTTTCTGCCTTGTTGCCAAACAGGCAGTCCTGATTATTTAAGGGAGCATCCAGTAATTTAGCTTTAACGATCTGGCAAGGACTGCTCCTTAAGCCAAGCATGCCTTCTAAGTACAGACCGAGTTACAGCAGCCCTGCAAGATGCCTCTAGTGAATCAAAACCACATTGCAAAGTAGGTTTTCCAACTTGTTCAGCAGAATGCATTAAATCCTGTAAATCCTTATTTTCAGCACAAATCAGGAATCAACATAATTTTCTGTTTAAGCAATCCAATAATATGCTGCTGATACTTAAACATATGCAACTGGCAGTTTAAGGCCCTAATGGCCAAAGCTGCAGAAGTGTATACCTTCTTACCCCATCTATACAGCACCCTGGAGTCTCTATCAGAGGGGGTAGAATTTTTGGCAGTAGTAGCTTTAATGCCCTTGGGTCCCTCTGAAATGGTCTCAGGATCCGCAGTAGGATTTTTGAAAAGGAACTTGAGAGTCAAGAACCCTGTAATATCTATCAGGCTTTCTGGAAGCAGGAGGTGGAGAGTGAAGGGCCAAGCTAGATTCCGAAAAAGCATCATCAACAATGTCTAGTACAGGAGGTATAGCTAAAGGCCTGTGCTGGGGCAGAAGTAAGAAATCCCTAAGCCTCTTTTTAGAATCAGAGAAATCCTGACTTTCCCAACGAAAAAGCTCCCTGACAGTATGCAAGTTTTCACCAAAAGAGAAATCCTCTGGGGGGAAGCAGAAGGAATAAAGTCTTCAGCATCAGAATCCTCAAAGGTAGATCAGGGTAAATCCTGGTCATCGGAGGAAACAGAAATTTCAGAATCCTGGTCAGAAGTATCATAAGCAAACTCAGTCCTAGGTCTCAGAGGGGGAAGGTTGGCTTCCCCTGATTAAAGTAATAAGGTCTTCAGCCATTCTTATCATTTGTTTTTTAGGCATAGAGGCCTGACCATGCAGTCTGAGCATCAGTTTTCTAGGCATGGTTCGAGTTTTAGGCCTTGAAGAATAAGATGGCATCGGTTTAATATGAAAGTCATTAGACCTGAAAACACCCTCAGAAGCCGGTGCCTGCACAGCGGCTCCAGACCCATCCAAGGTAGACACATCCACAGGTTCCACAGTTGAAGCATCTCACGGCACACCGGACTCCGAATGGGTCTCAGTAGAGGCCTGCGAATCTGAAGTAGCAGGTATCAGGGGCTGTGAAAGCGCCTCAGTGAGTACCGGCGAACTGGCGACTGGCTTAGGAGAAGCGTCATCAGTAGCTTTGGACCTAGGCGACCTGTCTGTCTTTATCTTTGCGTTTTTTCAGAATGTGGGTAGTTGGATGGCTTACCGAAGACATATCAGGATAATTGAACAGAGCACCAAAATATTTATTAGCGAAAATATACCGACGACGGATAGTTCGAGGTTTAAATAAGGTACAAAACTGACAGCGAGGTACGTCATGGTCAGGGCCTAGGCAAGGAATACAGTACGAATGAAAATCTTTATGAGGTATTTGCTTTCCACAAGAAATGCAATTATTTACTTTTACTGACATCGGTTTAGAGCAAGAAAAAGTTTCCCCAATGGGGTACTTAGCTTTTAGTTGAAGACTTCAGTTCTGAAACTCGAAAACGAAAATTTTAGGAGTTGGCCTACTGGCACTTGCGAACTGCTTCTGTTCCGGGCACTGCACGGCAGGAAAGACTAATGTAATGGCGTCGGCTGCATGTTTTATACCCATGGCATCACGGAAGAGACAGCAACCGACACAGGACCCAAGACTTTGTTAATCAGGCCGACTGAGGGCTACTGCAAGCAGATAACCCAAATGTGATGACTGCAACTGTGAAACACGAAGAACATCTGTAACAACCTTCCCACTACTCTAACCTCTGCTCCTTCAACTATGTTTAAAAACTCTCTCAAAGCACACCTAGTAAATATTTGGCTATGCCCATGCATCACATAAAACCCCTACCTCACACAACATCTAATCAACTAGCTATTGTCATAGAACTCTGTTATGCTAAAACTTAAGAATCCTTACTGGTAACTTCAAAATTTAATTTTTATGCACGAGTTAAGATTTGTTACTTCTGTTAAAAGTGCCTTACGGCTGTTACTTTTTATATGTAACTTGTATGACATGTTTAACTATTACTGTTACTTGCACAGAGCTTTTCTCCCCGGGCCTCCACTGTAAATGGACCTGTGTCCAGTCGGACAATCCTGGTAAACAAATAATAAATAAATGAGGCTTTTTGAAAGTCTCCATCATAAACTGCACTAGGGAACAGGTCATCAATGCACTTTCCAAGGCCAAAATCACTGCATCACTGCACCCGGATAACATCTGGGGATAGTCAAGACAGCATGAAACAGAACTTGTAAACAGTAATAAAAATAAAAAAGCAAGCCACCAAGCCAGTATTTGCGTGAAACACAAGTTTATTTAATATTAAACATTGTCAAAGTAAAACCAACTAAGCGCTTTTGCCAAGAAACATGAATTGGCTTTATCAGAGTCAATGAAACACAACTTGTGTTTCACGCAAATACTGCCTTAGTGGCTCGCTTTTTTTTTTAATTTTCATTACGGTTTACAAGTTTTTGAGCCATTTGGCTTGTTTTTTGTTATATGAAATGTGACTTCTCTGGTCTACTTCAATCACTTTTTTAACTGGAGCCTATATTCAGGTTTTCTGCCCAAGGAATGGAAGATGGCTACAGTAATTTCCCTGCACAAAGGAGGTCTAATCATAAGTCTGACCAGTCTCATATGTAAGGCCATGAAAAGAATCATCATGAACATTGTAAATGAGGACATAGGTAACGTGCAAACGCTGAACCCATCACAGTTTAGCTTTTTAAAGGAATGTCATGCCTATTAAATCTGGTGGACTTTTTTGAGAGGGTCACCAAAGCAATGGATGAAGGCAAGACTGTATACAGAGCTTACCTTGATCTGACCAAGGCTTTTGATACAATACACTCGGGCATTATAGACAAGCTCACTAACTTTGGTATAATCTCTTTTATCACCTGCTAGACAGCCAAATGGCTCACTAATGGCACCCAGGAGATTAAAATAGGCAAGGCCACCTCCACCAAGAGGCCAGTCACTAGAGGAGTCCCCCAGGGCTTGGTACTAGGCCTGCTCCTTTTTGACAGCTATGTCTCTGAATTGGAAGCAAATACTGAAGGTTTACGTCTAAGTTTGCAGATGATTGCAAGCTGGGGGTTATCTACTACTCTGCAGATACTAGCATTCTTCAAATAGACTCATCTCTGACTAACGAATGGTGCCAAAGCCACGGTCTTAAAGTCAATGATAAGAAATGCATAATTTTACTCTTTGGGAAGTCAACCATCCCAGCTAATTACCATGTTGATAATACACCCCTAAGAGTCGACCCAGTGGTCAGGGATCTGGGTACGCAGACAGACAGTAGCCTTACCTTTGACCACCATGTGGCGACACTGGTGATGAAATCCTTTTAGGTTGTGCAACTTATAAGTAAGAGCATGTCATTTAGGTTCAAAGAGATCATCATTCCACTGCACTCCGCCCTTAAAAGAGACCAATTGTAAGAGTACAATGCTCCCTTCCGTATGTACCTGACCAGGCACATGCAGCAACTAGAGCAAACTCAGAGGTTCCTTATAAAAAGACTATAAAGTGTAACAAACCTGCCTTACGCAGAATGCCTTAAAGCCCCTTCCCTCTACTCAGTCTCATACAGAATGCTGAGGGGTGAGCTATGTCTGGCTGACAAGGCATCCTCAAAACCCAGGCTTATGAATCTCATGCATATTAATTAGACAAACAGTACCAGAAATACAGGGACTTGACTTTTATCTGAACAGAACATGCTGGAGAGGGAGAGAGAGGTGTCCCAGACACTGCCCCTCCTATGGGACAGGCTTGTCTTTTACCCAGTATAAGTGCAACCTACACCAGTGGATGAGGAATAGGAAATTTACACTGGCCCATCATCCATGTCCCTTCTAGACAGGGGTAGCTTACAAATGCCCAGCCTATAATGTCCTGTTTGGACACAGGACATCATTATTCTTTCGGGAAAACTTGGTTAGGCTTAGAAAGCCACTGGGTTGTTATCCTAATAACAATCTATGAATCTATACCCCAAGGGTATGTCAACTTTCAAGGGAAGCTTCAGATGCAATATGCCTTTCTGAAAGATTTTATATATTTTGCATTGTCTCCCTGCAGATACAGCTTCCATCCTGTACTGGTTCTTTCAACACCCCCCTTTTCCTCTGGCTTCTAAGAAGGCCAGAAAATTGTCAAGAGTAGGTCATCCCAGTCATCTGGCACGGTTTGGAAGTATTCAGCTACACACCCCTCCATCCCAAGGTAAATCAAGGTCTGCAGTGCTAAGCTACTGGAATGTTTTGAGTACATGTACACTTCCACAAATGCATTAAATCCAGTTGAAGCATTACACGCTGTTATGAAAGCGAAAGACAGCCCCTTTCATTACCTATCATGTCACCCAAACTCCACCAGGCAGCAGCTATACAGCATAATGAACCACCTTCAACCTCAGGAAGAGACTGTCAACAGTGGAAACCCATTTCCATCCAACCCCTGTTGGACAGTTCTTCAAGCACCCGGGCTGTTAACCTGTGTGGCTGAAGGATTCTACACAGGGCTCCAACCCTCTAGGTCAGAGTCGGCTTCAGTTCAGGATCAATATGACTGTAGACTCAAGACACAATGGTGGATTCCACGGTAAGCATACAGACAAAGCAAAACAATACATTTAATGAAAAACCAGGGCAGATTCTTAGGAAGAAGTAAGTTCAAAAGGGATAGGCCTTGACAGGAGAAAGATGAACCTAATGTCAAAATCACTAATATATGAACAAGAATTTCTGATGGGAGGTTTTCAGATTTCTTGAAGAACCTGCAACAATTAAGAATACACTGTTGTGTCAGGAATTAAAACTCCTACATTCAAGAAAGGAGAAGGAAGTCCAGTACCACATGTACAATTTATTTGCTTCTGAAAATAGGTGAGGCAACCATGAATATCTGAGACAACAGTGGAGCCAAATGAATTACTAGATTAAGTTTTGCAAAACTGTAACTCAATGACATAAGAACTGTAAATGCATAAAGGATATTGGTCTCCTGAGACCTTGGAAAACTTACTGCACCTTATCAAAGGCCTGGAAAGCGAAGTATTCTCCAGAGAGGGAGAAATGTCTCTGTTAGGCTGCCTCCTCAATGTGGGTCCAGGAAATATTCAGAGATAAAAGTTTCCAGTGTCAATCAAGATAGGGTTGGGAGGGTGGCCTAATAGTTAAGGTGTTTGCCTTACAAACACAATGTGCAGGGTTTGAGTCTCACAAGGGATAATTGGCTAAGCTTAAAATGGCTAGCAAGGGCTTAGTACTAATCTATGAACCTATACAAACACACCTTCATGCTCAGGCTGCTGCTAGGGTAATCTATTACTATAGGAAATATTTTACTTACTTAATGACACTTGTTTACTGGTAACACCTGACACTGAAATCCACAAAGTTCCCCATGTACTTATGGATTCCTGGGAATTTCTAGGAAAGCTTAAAAAGGATTTTTGGGACAGAAATAAGAAGTTATGTACCTACCATAACGTTCCATGTTAGTTGTCTTCTCTCGCCTTCTTTCTTGCTTGATGGGTTCGGAGCCGATCCTCGGCACTTGCTTTAGCTCGAGAACTCCTTTTACCAGCTCGAGGCAGCCCCATATCCCATGATGCAAGGCAGTAAGTACCCAGATCTCGTTTGTTGACAAAGGGCAATAACACCAAGCATAAAATACTTCCCAAAGGAAGAAGAAACTTACAGATGGAAAAAGGACCAGGTCTGAATGGTCTTTAGCATAATAGTTTCTTATACAAGGTCTGTCCAGGCCAGGGGAAGGAGGAGGGTCATGAAAGAAGGCAGAGAAGACAACTAACATGGAACGTTATGGTAGGTACATAACTTCTTAATGTTAAGTTGTCAATCTCGCCTTCATTCTTGCTTGATGGGACCGTCCTAGCACCTCTATCCTGGGTGGCTCAATGGAACAAACTCTTGAGGACTGTAGAGCCAAAACTGGCTCTGTCCCTGGAGGCCAAGTCCAATTTGTAATGGGAAACAAAAGTGTGAGGAGTGGCCCAAGTGGCGCTGCACAAATAGTGTCCAAAGGCAGTCTAGCTTGAAAGGCTGTAGAAGTAGCTAAACTCCTAGTTGAATGTGCTTTAGGTTTTGAGCACAGCTGTTTTCCCCTGATCGTATAAATTTCAGTGATGACCAAGAAAGCCATCTGGACAAAGTCACTTTAGAAACAGGAAGGCCTTTTTATTATCCGCATAGGAAACAAAAAGTTGATCAGATTTTCTAAATTTTTGTTCTGTCCAAATAATATCTAAGCTGACGGTGGACGCCAAGATAATGTAGCTTTGTTCAGCTCTATCTGAATAGTTAGGAAAAATACAGGAGATCAATGGATTGATTCAGATTGTTTTTGAAGCGACCTTAGGTAAAAGGATGGATTAGTTCTCAAAGATACTCTGTCTTTGTGAAAAATCAAATAGGGGGTCGAACCGAAGAGCATGAAGTTCAGACACCTCCTGGCAGATGTAATAGCCACTAGGAATAACGTTTTCCAAGAAAGATATTTAGGGAACAAGAAACAGCTGGCTCGGGAAGAATCAAGGATGTCAGCACTAAATTTAGATCCCACTGAAGAGGAGGATTCCTGATTGGAGGCTTTAGTAGGAAAATTCCTTTCAAAAAGGCCCTGCAGAGCCTATGGGACATAATATTATGATCTGCTATCCCGACATGAAAATTAGAAATAGCAGCCAACTGAACTCTGACTGTGGAAGAAGAGGAGCCTGCATGAAAAATCTCTGCTAAGAAGTCCAGAACTGCCTGAACAGGGGCAGTAAAAGGATCAATATTTTGGGCCTTAGCCCAATAAGAGAAACGTTTCCATTTGCTTGTGTAAATCCTCCTGGTAGAGGATTTTAGTGAAGCTACTATGATATCTCTAACTGGGTTAGAGATCAAAGGAAGCATGGCTAAGGAAGGAAGTGGAGCAACCATGCTGTGAGGTTGAGAGAAGGGTGCAGCTGACCGGATTGGTGAATCAGTAGATCTGGCACTGGGTCCAGATGCCACGGCTGCACCAAAAGGTGATGATGGAGGAACGGGAACCAAACTTGTCGAGGCCAGTAAGGGCAATGAGAATCAATTTGGCTCTCAAACGGTAGCTTTCTGGATCACCTGAGGGATCAGAGGAAATGGAGGGAAGGCATAAAGAAGTCCCTGGGGCCAATCCTGGGTCAGAGCGTCTCTGGGGGGGTGGCCTGATAGAGGGAAGAGGCTGAAGAAGTCTGGACATTTGCTGTTTTGGGGAGGAGCAAAAAGATCGCAACATGGACGACCCCATTCCAGAAAAATCTCTTCCGCTATGGATTGCTTGAGAGACCACTCGTGAGGCATGAGAATAGCTCTGCTCAATCTGTCCGCTATAATGTTGGTTTTCCCAGGGATATGCGTTGCTACCAGAAACCGATGAGAGGAGATCGCCCATTGCCAAAGTCTGAGCGCTTCTCGACACAAGGGGTAGGACTTGGTTCCGCCTGTTTGTTGATATACCAAACTACAGACATGTTGTCTGTGTGGACTGCAATTGTCCCTACGGGAAGAAAGTCGTTGAGGGCTTGCAACGTTAAAAGCACTGCTCTCATCTCCAGGACATTTATGTGCAGATGGTACTCGAGCGGTTGCCACGTCCATGAACCATCCTGCCCTGATAATGACCCCCCCCACCCGATCAGGGAGGCATCCGTGGTGACAGTGGCTATCGGGGACGGAGGTACAAAGCACCTGCCTTGGTGAACCTGAGACGATGTGATCCACCAAGCAAGATGTTCTTTGCATGTTTGTGTCACCAGAATCTGGTGACGCATTGGGAGTTGCTGGTATGACCACTGCATGAACAGCATCCACTGAAGGAGGCGCATGTAGAATCGAGCCAGGGAAGAAGAGTAATGGCCGCAGCCATGAGACCTAATACCTTTAGAACCATTCTGGCCTGTACTTTCTTGCTGGCCAGAATGATCCTGACATGAGTCTGAATGTCTGAAACTCTTTGTTCTGTAAGGGTAGCTGACATCCGAACAGTGTTTAAGTTTGCGCCTATGAAGGTAATAGACTGGCAGGGCGATAAGGATGACTTTTCAAGTTGACTGAAATGCCCAAATGAGAACAAAGGTCTATTGTGTAATCCCTGGCTTGTATAAGCTGATGCCTGGTGGTGGCTGACAGGAGCCAGTCGAGGAGATAATGGAACACCTGGAATCCTTGACGTCTCAGGTGAGCCGTGACCACTGCCATGCATTTGGTGAACACTCTGGGGCTGTAGTGAGACCAAAGGGCAGGGCTCTGAACTGGAAATGACTGGACCCCAGCGAGAAACCTCCTGGAGCGTCTGTGAATTTTGATGTGATAGTACGATCCTGAAGATCTATTGAGCACATCCAGTTGTCCTTCTGTAAGAAGGGCAGAATTGACTGAAGAGTGACCATTCGAATCTTGTCTTCCTGACAGACTTGTTGAGTCTGCTGAGATCCAATATTGGTCTCCAGTCTCCCGCCTTTTGGGGACCAAAAAGAACCTTGAGTAGATTCCGCTGAATGGTCTATTGTAACTGGCTGAATGGCTCTTTTGCAGTAGTTTTGCGATTTCTAACTCTGCAATGTCCCTTAGACCGGGTGGTACATCTGGAAGGGAACTTGAGGGAAGGGACTTTCCTCGAAAGGAATTATGTAACCCTTGGATATGATCGACTGTACCCATCTGTCTTGAGTGAGGGAATGCCAGGCTTCTGGGTACAGTGATAATCTTCCCGACTGCCTCCAAGGAGGGACAGCCGGGCAACACCTCAGGGATGCTGAAAGGGCTTATCAGAGAGGCTCCCTGTTTCCCTGGTTCTTCGGACCCCTCTGCCTCTAGAGCGCCTGTTGTTGTTACCCCTCTGCCTCTAGGGGTAAACTGAGACTCCTTGGGATTTTCTTCCCACCCTTCTGTCCTTTGGGATAAGGCCTAGAAGGGTGGAAAACGGACTCCA
This sequence comes from Protopterus annectens, assembly GCF_019279795.1. Taxonomy (NCBI): domain Eukaryota; kingdom Metazoa; phylum Chordata; order Ceratodontiformes; family Protopteridae; genus Protopterus; species Protopterus annectens. Next base: position 466,842,284 of record NC_056733.1, read on the forward strand.
ACAGCAGAAAGAGTCTTGCCGTCCTGCTCACACCTGGTCAAGGTCTCCTTCACCTGAGGGCCAAACAAAGCTGACCCATCAAAGGGAGAATTTGTGAAGGACGCGGATCCGCAAAATCACATAGCCGCATCCAGGCTTGGCGCCTAAGAGCCACACCTGTGCCCATCCGCAGCATAAGATATTAGCCGCATGGAGGAGTTAGCAATGGAATTGAGGGTTCCTAGCTGCGAAGCAATCTTTCTTGAGCCCCTGCAGCTGTAGGATCCTGAACTACTTCTCCCAGCTCCTTCAGGATATCTCTGGAGTCTGGTGAAGTGACAAAGATAATTCAGCTAACGCATAGCAAAGGTCGCTGAGGAAAACATCCGCTTATCCATGGTCCTAGAGTCCTTATTAGGAGGATGGACGGCACGGAAGGATCTGCAAGTTCCTTTTGGTGGCCGCAGCCACCACCATGGCATCGAAGGGTAGGAATTGTTTGTCACTAGGGGCAGTGATAAATTTAGAAGGCCTCCTAGGGACTGGCTCTACAGAGTCAGGAGCTGTCCACGCCTTCTGCAATAACCTGCATAAGGGGGAAGGCGGAGACACCCAGGAGGTGGAGGGCCGAGATCCAAAACAAACATCTAGGTATACTGACTCATCCTCAGAGGGATGTTTGTGGGCCAGTTTCCCTCTGTTTTAGAAGTTCTAGGATGTCTGAAAGGAGACATCCTCAGAGGGGATCTAGGGATCCCTCTGACTCATCAAAGTCAGTATCCGGCGTGATGACCTCGGGAGTCTACATGCTTCCTCTTACAAGTCCTCTTCCTAGGAGGATCTCCGAAACATCAGGAGAATCCTCGAAGAGGGGAAATTCCCAATGGGGAAACCTGAGGCGGAGGATCTCTGGGTCCTGTAGCAAGAGAAGTGGCAGAGATGACAACAGGTACAATAGAGGGAGGAGCAACGGGAAGAGACTGCTGACTGATACCAGTGGCTTCATCACCTCGAATGCTCCTCCCAGGCAGGTCCGAGAGAACCCGGAGCTAGGAACTCCAGGGGCCACGAAAGGAAGTCTCCGAGGCAGATGTCGGAGCCGAGCTCGGAAGAGCGGGCTCGGAGATGGGTCCGATGCCACTCTCCCCCTCGGAGGTGACCATGGAAGCCCGACCACCTAATCCCTCTAAGGAAGAGGAGATAAGAGTAGGGCTGAAGGAACAGAAGGGGTATCCGTCCTCCAGCCGTAGCAGTAACCATGCCGAGACTCCAACCAACCAAGCTCTGGGGTAGAGTTGAAGGAGGAACTGTAACGGGTGTGGACCAACAGTCGCCTGCTGAGACGGACTGTGTAGCATTTGGGCCAGTACCTGTGACTTGAGTAATCTACTGACCACTCTCTAGGTCATGATCTGACAACCTGGATGACCTTGAAGATCGGCGAGACCTCGACCTCTTCCTGGAATGGGCCATCGGAGCCGACATTATTGATCCTGTCGGCACGGACCTCGAGCCGATAGAATGACTCATGTATCGCTCCAGCCGCCGATTATACAGCCACCAAAGTAACGTGGGTCGAGCCGCAGCCTGCGCCACATGGGTGTCGGAGCCGATCGGGAGCCCCGCCGAGCGGTCAAAACAGATTCGCCGATAGCCATAGCTTTGTGGATCAGAAGGAACCGAGGCCGCAGGCTTAGAAACAGAAGCCTGGGCCTTGGCAGTTTTAGTTGATTTTGTGGAGCCGACTTAGCCGGAGAGCCCCCCTGAGAATCAACTCTCCTGCAGGACTCTCTGGCTGAAGGAGTGACAAATAGCACAGGAGTCCTGCAGGTGAAGAGGGCCCAAACAATACAGGCAAGAGTGGTGACCGCCTGTCAGAGACATCTTCTGACAGCACGAGTCACACTTCTTAAAACCTGAAACCCTCTCCTTAGACATGGTGCCTAAACACAACACACACAGACACACCAGTCAAAATTAAATTAAACAAAATACCAAGAGGTATTTTATAAAACACCAACACACACACCCTAACAGGGGATGGGATAGGAAAATTGACTAACAAAAATTAAAAGAGACACGGATTTCTGTCAGAAAAAGGGTAGAAATAAATTTAAACTATCAAAAAATTAGTTTTAAACTAAAAGGGGCTTGAAATATCACAAATGTGAACTACTTACCAGGAGCTGGTAAAGAAGACCTCCCAAGCGGCAAACAAGATCTCTGCCTTGCATCATGGGATATGGGGCTGCCTCGAGCTGGTAAAAGGAGTTCTCGAGCTAAAGCAAGTGCAGGCTGCCCCAAACCCATCAAGCAAGAATGAAGGCGAGATTGACAACTTAACATGGTTATATTTTTAACAATAAATGCTGCTTATCTTTTTATCTCCTTCCCTCGAGATGAGGAGTTAGAAATTTTTCTTTGTAGTATTCATAAGCTTGGAGGTTTTAGTAGTGATAAAACCAGTTTAATATACAAATTGATGTCCATTGTATTAGATTATAATTGCATTACCTTTGAATGAGAGATATTCAAACAAAATAGGGGTGTGTCAATGGGTGCATCCTGTGCCCCAATTTACGCTAATTTGGTTCTTCTAAATTGGGAGATTAAGTATGTACTTAATAGTGAATTTAGGGAAAACTTAGATTTATGTGTTAGATTTCTGGACAATATCTTATTGTTTGGAAGGGGACAGAAGATAAAATTGTTGATTCTGTCCAATATCTTAATACTACTACTCCTTCCTTAAATTTACTAACAAATATAATAAGGAAATAATACATTTTTTACACACTGATTGAACATACAGATAAGGGGTTGAAATAAGTTTCTAGGAAGGAGAGCTTTAGTAACTCTTACCTACACTATTCGAGTTGCCACCTACTCCCCCAAAAGAATAATATTTTAAAAGGACAACTTATTAGAGTTGCCCGAATGACTTCTAATTACAATGAAGAAGAATAATTACATAAAGTTGGTAGAATGTTCCAGGAAACAGAATATCCTCAAAAACTTGTAAGTAAAATAATAGAATATGTAAAGTCTCAATGGGGCAAGAGATATAAACCCCTATTAGGAATAGGTTTGGATGGAAGGATTATAAGACCGGATGAAAAGAAGTATGTGTGGTGGAATATAACAAAAGCTCATGAGGTAAAAACTATTATGCGGAGGAATAGGAACATTTTAAAAATCAACCCTGAGCTAATTCAGTTGTTGGGACCAGAATCACATTTTACTTATAAAACAGGTTCTAACTTGAAAAATAATTTTGAAGGTGGGTGACTATATCAGCGTAATAAGAATATGCAAAGGGTAGGAACAAAAAGGTATGGTTCTTGTGGTCAATGTTGTTATATTCTAGATGCAAGTTCTATGGTGTTAGAAAATTTAGAGAAGATTAAAGTTTATTTTTTGAAAGGGAATTGCTGGACAAGCGTGGTGGTGCATTTGGCTAAGTGTTTTATCTGCCCAGCTTTCTATGTGGGCAAGACTGAAAGACGACTTAGAAAAAGAATGTATGAACATATTAATACAAAGTACAGTTGTGTACACTTACCATAAATGTAGATGTTAAGAGTGTATTCACTGTTGCAGTCATTACATTTGGGTAATCTGCTAGCAGGTTGCCCTCAGCTGGCCTGAATACCAAGTCTTGGGTCCTGCGTCGGTTGCTGTCTCCTCTTCCATGACATCAGGTCGTCAGGGGTATAAAACATGCATCCGATGCCATTTTATTCAGTTTTTCTTGCCCCAGATGTCAGGTGCCCCCCCAAATGGGGAGCAAAAAAAAAAAAAAAAAAAATATATATATATATATAAATAAACAGAAAATATATATATGCACTTTTAGAAACATAAACTTTACCTTTCAACTAAAAGCAAATACACCACATAGGCTTTTGAGTATAGTGAAGAAAAGGAAAGGTATAGAAAGGGGAATGGCGGGTGGGTAACCTGGACTGCAACAGTGAATACACTTGGACATCTACATTTATGTTAAGTGTACACAACTGTACTATGTTCTTCGTATTTCACTGTTGCAGTCATAACATTTGGGTAGAATCCCAAAGCTATGGATGGGAGGAAGGAACTAAACGGCATTAGGAGCGGCTATAAGGCCCTGCAGGTCTGCAGTGGCAAAGCCTGCCCTGGATTTGGAGAAGAGAGATAAATGATAATGCTTTGTGAAGGTATGAACAGAGCTTCAATTAGCACCTTCTAGAATGTCTTTGGTTGGAACCCCTCTGAGAAAAGCTGCTGAAGTAGAGGCAGCCCTGGTGGAATGTGATCTGATCCCCTTGGGCACAGGTTTACCATGGTGCAAACAGCAGAAACGAATGCAGTGGCTTATCCACTTAACAATAGTCTGCTTTGATATAGCATTGCCCTCTGACCCTGCAGCAAATGCTACCAGTAGTTGCTCAGATTTTCTTAGAGATTTGGTCCTGTTTAAGTAGAATCTTAGTTGTCTGTGTACATCCGATGAATGCATAATCCGCTCCCCCTTGTTCTGCGGATTTGGGTAAAATGTTGGCAAATGAATAGTCTGGTTAAGAGCCACACTGGATACCACCTTAGGCATAAAAGAAGGATTGGTCCTGAGGGACACCCTGTCCGGGTAAAATATAATAAAAGGCTCCACTGCCATGAGGGCCTGTAGTTCTGAAACCCTTCTTGCTGAAGTGACTGCCAAGAGAAAAGCTGTTTTCCAAGATAGAAATTTTATATCCGCAGTAGCTGCTGGTTCAAAAGGAGGCAGGGTGAGCTTTTCCAGCACAAAACTTGAGGTCCCATGCAGGGGTTGGTGATCTTCTGGGAGGCCTTAAATTTTCCACTGCCATGAGGGCCTGTAGTTCTGAAACCCTTCTTGCTGAAGTGACTGCCAAGAGAAAAGCTGTTTTCCAAGATAGAAATTTTATATCCGCAGTAGCTGCTGGTTCAAAAGGAGGCAGGGTGAGCTTTTCCAGCACAAAACTTGAGGTCCCATGCAGGGGTTGGTGATCTTCTGGGAGGCCTTAAATTTTTGGCCCCTCTAAGATACTGTTTAAGCAGAGGATGAGAAAAGAGGTGAGGCTCTCTGTTGTAATGAGCCGAGATAGCAGAGGCATGGATTTTTATTGAAGAAAAAGATAGGCCCTTGTCAAGCATCTCAGTCAAATATTGTAAAATCTGAGGAATATTGGGCTTTGCTGTGTCTATTCCTTGTGATTGGTTCCAATCACAGAATTTCTTCCATTTATCAGCATAAGATTTTCTAGTACTAGGCCTTCTGGCTTCCAAAATGGCATCCATCACAGATTTACTGAGAGGTGTTGTTTGAATAATTAGTTGATTAGCCATGTTGCAAGATTCAGAGTTTGGAGCTGAGTGTGCAGAATTTGATAGTTCTGCTGAGACAGCAGATGAGTTATTTGAGGCAAGTACCATGGAGGAAGGTGAGACATATTCCTTAGAAGTGGGTACCAGTGCTGGTGAGGCCAGTCCGGAGCAATTAGGATCATTTTTGGTTTCTCCTGTCTGACTTTTAGTAAGACCTTGGAGAGTAGAGGCAGAGGGGGAAAGGCATAGACTGATAGGTTTTTCCAGCTTAAGGATAGGGCATCCACTTTCCATGCTTTTTTGTGATGAGTTCTTGTGCGGAATTTGTCCAACTGATAATTTTGGGGAGAGGCAAATAGATCCATGTCTGAGCTTCCCCATTTCTGTGTTAACATGCTGAAGGTTTGTGGATCCAGTTTCCATTTGTGCGGGTCCATAAGATTTCTGCTTAGGTCATCTGCCAGAGTATTTTATATCCTGGCAGGAAGTGAGCTTGAAGATGTATTTTGTAAGTCAACGCTATGTTCCACAAGGCCATGGCTAGTCTGCAAAGGGGGTAGGAATGTGTACCCCCCTGCTTGTTTATGTACCACAACTGTGGTGTTGTCCATCTTTATTAGTTGACCTGGATGAAGTAAGTCCTTGAAGGCTGTCAGAGCATTCTGAACAGCTAGCATCTCTTTCTGATGGATATGCACATGCATTTGGTTTGGGCTCCATTTGCCCTGAATGCATCTCCCTGCTAGGTGGGCCACCCAAGGATAGTCTGATGAGTCTGTAGTTAGGGTTTGGGTGGCGGGGTAGAGTGAATGACAGTCCCTTGTTTTGCTGACATGTCTCTGCTCACCAAAGAAACTCCTGTTGTAGGCAGGGAATGAGAGGAATCATTTTGTTTCCAGACTGTGACAATGTTGACTCCATAAACTTTTTAGGCACCATTGAAGTTTCCTCATATGCAGTCTCACATATGAAATTAGTAGAATGCAGGATGCCATGAACCCCAAAGCCTGCAGAATTTGTCTTGCAGATAACTGGGTTTTTGTTGCCATTTGTTTGAAGTATGTTGTCAGTTGCCTTTGTTTGTCTGGCATGAGGTAAGCTATCTGGGCAGTTGTATTCAAGCTTGCACCCAAGAATGTAATTATTTGAGAGGGTACCAGTTGTGATTTTGTTTTGTTTATGGTGTACCCTAGGCATGCTAGAAGCCTTTTTACAAATGGCAGATGATGAAGAAGAGTGTCCTTGTCCACTGCTTGAATGAGACAGTCGTCCAGATAAGGATAAATTTGAATGCTTCTTTGTCTGCAGAATGCAATTACTGGTGCCAGGCACTTTGTAAAGACCCTGGGTTGAGTAAATAAGCCAAAGGGCAGTGCAGAGAATTGGTAGTGCAAAAAACCTGCTTTGAAGCGGAGGTATCTTCTGCATGATTCCCTTATTGGGATATGCAGGTATGCCTCTTAAGTCTAGAGTTACTAACCAAGCATTCCTGCCTAGCATAGGCAGAAGCTGTTGTAAAGTCAGCATTTTGAATTTTGGAATGTCCAGGAACGTGTTCAGAATCGATAAGTCCAGTATTGGGCACCATGAATTGTCTTTTCTGGGTACCAGGAAAAGTCTCGAGTAAAATCCTTGTCCTTTTTCCTTTTCTGGTACAGGGTGAATAGCCCCCATATTCATTAGGGACATTAATTGTTTCTTGCCCTCTGCCCACTGGTTTTGTGGCAGATCCAGTAATCCGTTTGGACTTGGCAAAGTATGGAAATGAAATCTGTACCCCTGGGATATTATGTTTAATGCCCACTTGTCCTGGGTAATTAACTTCCAATTTTGAGCATGAAGTGCTAGTTTTCTCCCCAAGGGGGCTGCCAAAAGATAAGTGCTTGGTGATGGTAGAGGAAAGTCATTTAGACTGCTTACTGTAGGGTTGTGCTTTGTTTCCTCCAGATTTGGACGTGGAGGCACCTCATTCCTTTGACCTGTAAGAATCCTGTGATTGGTATCTGGAGCCTTTTGAGCACCTGGATTTGCCCTGTGCGGCTCTGTTGGACACAGGAAAGGACCAATTTTTAGTAGGTCAGTACTTACTGAACCTGGGTGGCTGCATTTGCAAGACATCTTTTACAGTTTGCACAGATTTAGCTTCGTCTTCCATTTTCTTTAAAATCTCTTCTGTCTTACTACCAAAACAGAGTATCATGCTGCAAAGGGGCATCCAACAATTTAGCTTTAACATGATTAGGCAGATTTTCCTCCTTGAGCCAGGCATGCCTTCTCATCACAGATCCAGTAACTGCGGCCATGCAAGAGGCCTCCAAGGAATCAAAACCACATTGCAAAGTATGCTTTCCAACCTGTTCTGCTGAATGCAATAATTCCTGTAACTCTGTTTTCCACACAATCAGAAATAAACATCATTTTCTGTTTCAGTAAGCCCATAACATGCTGTTGATATTTAAGCATATGAAACTGGCAGTTTAAAGCCTGATTGCCAAAGTTGCAGACATATAAACCTTCTTTCCCCATCTATCCAGCGCCCTGGAATCTCTATCAGAAGGGGTAGGATTTTTGGCTGTAGAGGCCTTTACACGCTTGGGACCCTGAGAAATAGTCTCAGGATCAGCAGCAGGATTTTTGAATAGAAATTTGTGGGAGTCAGGAACCCTGTAATATCTGTCTGGCTTACTAGGAGCCGGAGGCAAGGAATCAGGAGCCATGCTTGATTCCAAGAACACATCAAAAATGTCTAATACAGGAGGTATTGCCAAAGGCCTATGCTGAGGAAGAAGGAGGAAATCCCTAAGCCTCTTTTTTGATTCAGAGAAGTCCTGACTCTCCCAGTGAAAATGTTCCCTTAAAGTATGCAAAGTCTCTCCAAAAGAGAGATCCTCAAGAGGAGACGCAGATTGGGTGGATTCCTCTGCATCAGAATCCTCATAGGGTGGAATAGAAAATTCCTGATCAGAAGAGGAATCAGAAGAAATAGAAACCTGATCTGAAGATTCATAATCAGTGCCTTACCTAGGCCTCTTAGCAGGGGGGGGGGGGGTTAGGAACCCCTGATCAAGGTAATTAAGTCCTCAGCCATTTTGATCATCTGATTTTTAGGCATAGGGGCCTGAGCACGTGGCTCATGCATTTTTGTAGACAAAGAAGTTGTTTTTGTTGCTGGCATCGATTTAATATAAAAAATGTTGAGGCTTGAAAACACCCTCATAAGCCGGTGCCTGCTCAGCGGCTCCGAACCCATACAAGGGACAGATATCCGCGGGTTCAATACTCTGAGAATCTCACTGCATACCAGACTCCGAATGGGTCTCAGTAGAGTCCTGTGACTCAAAAGTAGCGGGTATCAGGGGCTTTGAAAGCACCTCACTGAGTACTGGCGAACCGGCGACTGGCTTAGGAGAAACTTCGTCGTTGGTTTTGGACCTAGACGATCTGTCTCTGTCTTTTTCCTTGCGTTTTTATGTACTCTGGTAGTCGGATTGCTAACTGACGACATTTCAGGATGAATAAATCTTGAACCAAAATATTTAGAAGCAAAAATATACCAATGCTTAATAGTACATTGGTTAAATCTAGCACAAAACCGACAGCAAGACACGTTGTGATCTGGGCCTAGGCAAGGAATACAGTACAAATGTAAATCCTTATGAGGTATTTGCTTCCCACAAGTAATGCAATTATTAACTTTAACTGACATCGGTAAGGAGCAAGAAAAAGTTTCCCCAAAGGAGTACTTAGCTTTATTTTGAAGACTTCGGTTCCGTAACTTAAACGCGAAAATTTCAGGAGTCGGCCGACCGGCACTTGCGAACTGCTTCAGCTTCGAGCAACGCGCGGCAAGAAAGACTGAATAAAATGGCGTCAGCTGCATGTTTTATACTCCTGACGACCTGACGTCATGGAAGAGGAGACAGCAACCGATGCAGGACCTAAGACTTTGTTATTCAGGCCGACTGAGGGCAACGTGCCAGCAGATTACCCAAATGTAATGACTGAAACAGTGAAAAACGAAGAACATCAACAATAATCCACTTTATAAACACTCTAAGGTATGTATTAACTTTCAAAAATGTACTTTTGGAATTTTGGATCATGTCACTATTAATTTTAAAGGGGGCGACAACAGTGGTAGATTAAATGAAAGGTAGATATGGTGGCAATTAGAATTACAAGCCTCACACCTGCCTGGATTAAATGAACAGATTTCTCCACAACCCATTCTGAATAAAAGAGCAAATAGGTATTGATTTTATATATATATATATATATATATATATATATATATATTCCTTTATGATTATTTTTAATACTTTTAGTGTGAATGATGACGATATAAAATGATTTACAGGATGGAGAATTTTTAATGATGGTATTTATGTCTTTGTGTTTTTAATTGTCGTTTTACAATATAATTTGATAATGCAGTGGCTCTTTAAGAAATGGAACTGCTTTAAACTAAATGTTCTTAACTGTATAAAAGCCTAACGTTCAGGGGTATTTAGTGATTCTGATGAAGTCCCACATTTAATGGACAAAAGCGCTTAATCTGTGTATAACTGCACAATAAATTTTATTATTTTAATTTTTCTGCTGGCCATTGTGTTTGTTCCTGTGCCAGTATTAGTGGAAGTGGTTGATTATCTTTTTAATACAGCCATCCAGGAAGGCACAGCTGTGCACACAATTATCTTTAAGCAAGACCATGACAGGGTCTAGAAATTTCAAGAAAACCTGCAGTGCAAACAAAAGATCAAACTGCAAAACCATGAACTGAAAACGATAATTTTTCACTCTGAATATGAGGAACCTCACATAAGAGGGAAGTTGGAAGCATGCTAGCAAGCATTCTTCAGATTAAGAATCATCATCTGGAATCATGAAACCAAAACAAAAGACGGAGGAATGCCTAGACCCCTACCATCATAATATTTCAGCATCAAACTACATCCAAAACAGAAAAGTACAGTTGTGTACACTTACCATAAATGTAGATGTTAGAGTGTATTCACGGTTGCAGTTATCACATTAGGGTAATCTGCTTGCAGGTTGCCCTCAGTCAGCCTGATTAACAAAGTCTTGGGTCCTGTGTCGGTTGCTGTCCCTTCTTCCATGATGTCAGGGGTATATAAAAAGTACAGTTGTGTACCTACCATAAATGTAGATGTTCAAGTGTATTCACTGTTGCAGTCATTACTCTTGGGTTATCCTGCTGGCAGGCTACCCGCAGTCGGCCTGAATTCCAAAGTCCTGGTCCAGCGTTGGTTGCTGTCGCCTCTTCCCTGACGTCAGCGCGTCAGGGGTATAAAAGATGCAGCCAACGCCATTTTCTTCAGTTTTTCTTGCCCTAGATGTCAGGTGCCCCCAAAAGGGTAGGCTAAATATATTATGCAAATAAACATACATGCAGTAAAGAAACATTTCCTTCATCTACAAGCAAATACACCACATAGGTTGTATGGAATAGAGAAGTACAGATAAACCCCAGCAAAAGAAGGGGGACGGAGGGAGGGTAACCTGGACTGCAACAGTGAATACACTCAAATTTATGGTAGGTACTCAACTGTACTATGCTCATCGTGTTTCACTGTTGCAGTCATTACTCTTGGGTTGAATCCCAAAGCTGAGGATGGGTGGCTCAGCTAAATAGGATTAGGAGAGGCTATGAGGCTCTGCAGCACTGCTGGATTTAGAGTAAAGAGGTAAGTTGTAGTGCTTTGTAAAAGTGTGCACTGAACTCCAAGTTGCAGCCTCTAAGATGTCTTTGGTTGGTACTCCTCTGAGGAAGGCTGCTGAAGTGGCTGCTGCTCTGGTAGAATGAGGCCTAATGCACTTAGGCACTGATTTGCCATGCTGAGAATAGCAGAAATGGATGCAATGACCTATCCATTTAGAAATGGTCTGTTTTGAGATGGCCTTTCCTTGTGATCCTGCAGCATATGACACTACAAGTTGCTCAGTCTTTCTGAAAGCTTTAGTTCTGTCCAAGTAGAAGCGTAGCTGCCTGTGTATGTCCATAGAATGCAGAATTTTCTCACCCTTGTTTTGTGGGTTTGGATAAAAGGTAGGCAAGTGAATGGTTTGGTTGAGGGCAACACTGGACACCACCTTAGGCATAAATGTTCATAGGTTCATACTAGGCTATCTGCCCTAGGGCATTTATAAGCCTAGCCAGAATGTGTTTGGCTTTCACCACCCATTTTAAATTTATTTTGCTATGCCCTTTTTCGAGGTTAGTATACTGTGCCTCTGTCTAACAGTGACACAGAAGTGATACCCGGGGTAAACCTACGATCTCCCATCCACTCATCAAGATTCCTCTTGAAGAGAGTCAATGAGGGACTCTGCCTAACCTGGACTGGGATTTTATTCCAGAGTGAAGGGAGCCTCTGGGTTATGAATCTGTCCCTCCAGCATGTCCTATTTATTTCAGTGCTGAGGTTCAAGTCTCTCGAGCGCGTAGCTCGATGGGATTTGGATTTTCTGAGGTGCAGCATGTCCATTAATTCCGGGTTGGACATGGCTTTATACATCAGGCACAGATCGCCTCTGAACAGGCGGTATGCCACTGAGTAGAGCTGGAGTTTCTTTAACCGGGCAGCATATGGCATCTGTTTGAGCCTTTGATCCTCTTGGTGAGGTACTTTTGGGGTCTTTCCAGTTGCTGCAGGTGTCTGGTAAGGTACATCCCAAAAGAGGCATTGTACTCAATTATGGGCCTGATGAGGGATGAGTAAAGAGGCACAATGACGTCCCCTGATCTAGATGTGAATCCCTTCATCATTAGGTGGGCTATATAAAATGTTTTTCTAACCACTTTGGCCACGTGGTTGTCAAATGAGAGATTGCTATCAACTTGGGTTCCCAGGTCCCTAATTACTTCTTCTGTACTTAATGGATTATCACCTACGTGGTAATTTGTGGGCAGTTTGTTTTTGCGAAAGGGGATGACTATACACTTTTTGGCATTTAGCTTGAGGTCATGGCTCTGGCACCAGTTGTCTGTTTCTATGAGGCCCTTTTGGAGGATGCTTGTGTCGGTTGGAGAGTCTATTATGGCGCCCAGTTTGCAGTCATCTGCGAACTTGGTCAGCCACAGTCCTTCCGTGTTGGCCTGTACCTCCGAGAAATATATACCGAACAAGAGAGGTCCCAGGACTGAGCCTTGTGGGACACCACTTGTAACTGGTTTGGAGTCTGACATGGCTCCAGCAATTCTAACCATGTGGGTTCTGTCCTTGAGCCAGTTTGCAATCCATCTAGTAACATAGGGGTTTATATTTAAGCTGGTGAGCTTATCTATAATGCCAGTGGGTATTGTATCGAAGGCTTTGCGAGGTCCAGGTAGGCTGTGTGGACCACCTTCCCCTCGTCAATGGCCTTGGTGACTGTTTCAAAGAAATCAACCAGGTTTAAGAGGCAGGAATCTGCCCTTAAAGCCGAACTGGGTAGGATCCAGTGTTTGTAGGTCCCCAATATCTTTATTTATGAGGTCCATGATGATCCTTTCCATAGCTTTGCAAACCAAGCTAGTCAGGCTTATGGGGCGATAGTTTCCAGGATCCGTTGAGGCACCACCTTTATGGAGAGAGACCACTGTTGCTGTATGCCACTCTTTGGGCACATATCCTGTAGTAAGGCTGAGATTGAACAGTAGTTTTATGTTTGGGTTTAGCTCTTCTTGGAGTTCATGTAGGATGCAGCCGGGACACCGTCTGGTCCCATTGATGCTGTGTTTTTGCTTTGGAGAGGGCTCTTACCTGAGCTTCTGAGATGTCAGGGTAGCAGCACTCTGCTGGGATAGGTATTTGCCCTTTGGTGGGGGAGAAGTTTGTGCTGAACCTGTCAGCTAGGATGTTGGCAATGTCTGTGGGTTTGGTGTATTTTTTGTCATTTTGGACTAATTCCGAGCATATCTAGGAATTACCACCCAGGTTCCTAACATAACTAAAGACAGCCTTATGATTATCCTTAGTGTCCTGTGCAATTTTTCTCTCGAAGCTGGCCTTAGACAATTTTATGTGTGCCCGTAGTTTTTTGCTAATACTGATCAGTGATGCCTTCCCTTTTTGGGATTTTGCTCTATCATTTAGTAGCTTCCTCCTTCTATTGTATAGTTTGTTTATGGCTGGGGTCCACCAGACAGGACGTCTGCCTTTGGAGGATTGGGTCTTGGTTTTATTTGGGATTGCATGATCCATGCATTCCTGAAGGTGTTCATAGAATGCATTTATAAAGGATTCTGGTCTGGGCGTATTTTCCACAGGCTCGGGGGCTTTGAAGGATTCCACCTCAGTTTTGAGGAATGTGAAATTTGCTTTAGAGAAGTTTTTCACTGTGGTTTTCTGGGCAGGGGGTGGGGTCAGGATGTGAATATCCAGTGAGATTAGTTTATGGTCTGACTTACCAGTGAGGGATACACTTCTGGTCTGGAGCATAGAGTCCCCATGTTGGTGATGATCAGGTCCAGTATGTTTTTCCCCTCTTGTGGGAGTGGTAACATGTTGTTCCATATCATTTGAGTTTATAAATTCTAGGAACCTTTGGGCTAGGGTGTTGGAGCTAGAGTAATGCTCCCAGTCTATGTTTGGGTAGTTGAAGTCACCCAATATAATGGTGTTTGGAGAGACCTTCATATTTTCCAGTGTTCTCAGGAAGGCCGAGTGGGGTTCCTGGGTTTGGGAGGGTGGTCTGTAGCAGGCTATAAACTGGAAGGCAGTTTTACCCACTGTTAGTTGCACATGGATAGTCTCTGATGCTTCGTGCTTTGCCACCAACCTGGGAGGTGTGGGTATCTTTGATGAATATCGATACTCCCCCTCCTTTTGTGGTTCGGTCCTCAGGGTTTGTCCTCAGAGAAACCCTGTCTGGATGAAAAATGATAAATGGTTCCACAGCCATGAGTGCTTGTAACTCTGAGACTCGTCATGCAGAGGTTATTGCTAGGAGCAGAGCTGTTTTCCAGGATAAGAACTTTATATCAGCTGTTGAGGCTGGCTCAAAGATAGGCAGTGTGAGTTTTTCCAAGACATAATTGAGGTCCCATGCCGGAATTGGTGCTCTCCTTGGAGGCCTGATATTTTTGGCCCCTCTGAGGTACTGCCTTATTAAAGGATGAGAAAAGATAGGTGGGTTCCGTATTGTAATGGGCTGAAATGGCAGACGCATGAATCTTAATTGATGAAAAAGAAAGGCCTTTGTCCAGCATCTCAGTTAGGTATTGTAAAATCTGAGGAATATTTGGTATATACGTGTCAATGCCTTTTTCCTGGTTCCAAGCACAGAATCTCTTCCATTTTTCTGCATAAGATTTTCTGGTACTGGGCCTCCTGGCCTCCAAGATAACATCCAGAACAGCTTTTGAAAGAGGAGTGTTCTGAATGACTACATTATCCGCCATGCTGCCAGATTTAAGGTCCTGAGTTGACTGTGCAGGATCTTATTGTTTTGTTGGGTCAGCAAGTGGGAAGTTTGAGGCAATATCCATGCTGGACCTTGAGACAAGCTCTTTAGGACTGGGTACCAGAGCTGGCGTGGCCAGTCTGGTGCAATCAGCATCATTGTTGGCTTCTCTCGTCTGACCTTTAGGAGTACCTTGGGAAGGAAAGGCAATGGAGGAAAGGCATATACTGTTAGGTTTTTCCAGCTGAAGGATAGGGCGTCCACTCTCCATGCTTGTTTGGGATAAATCCTTGTGCAAAATCTCTGTAATTGGCAGTTGTGAGGGGAGGCAAATAGATCTATGTCTGGGCATCCCCATTTCCTTGTTATCATGCTGAAGACTTGTGGATCCAGTTTCCACTCGTGGGGATCCATGAGGTTTCTGGTTAGTTCGTCTGCCAGAGTATTTATTTTTCCTGGCAGGAATTGTGCTTGCAGGTGAACTTGATAAGTCAATGCTGTGTCCCACAAGGTCATTGCTTGCCTGCAGTGGGGGTAGGAATGTGTGCCTCCCTGCTTGTTTATGTACCACATGACCGTTGTATTGTCCGTCTTTATCAGTAGCTGTCCTGGATGAAGTAGATCCTTGAAAGCTGTCAGGGCATTCTGAACAGCTAGCATCTCTTTTTGATTGATATGAAGATGCATCTGGCTTGCAGGCCATGTGCCCTGAATACATTTTCCTGCCATATGGGCCCCCCAGGCATAATCTGATGCATCTGTTGTCAGTGTCTGTCTGGCTGTGGGTAAAGTGAATGGCAGACCCTTGTTGTGGTGACAGACCTGTGGCCACCATTGAAACTCCTGTTACAGGCAGGGAATAAGGGTAATTATTGTCTCCAGGCTGTGGCAATGCTGAGTCCAAACACTTTTTAGATACCATTGTAGTTTCCTCATATGCAGTCTGGCATATGGAATTAGTAGAATTCAGGATGCCATGAAGCCCAAGGCCTGCAGGATTTTCCTTGCAGATAACTGGGTCTTTGTTGCCAACATTTTGAAGTAAGAAGTCAACTGCCTTTGTTTGTCTGGCGTGAGATAAGCCATCTGGGCAGTTGTATTTAAGCTTTCACCCAGGAATATTATCTCTTGAGAGGGTACTAGTTTTGATTTCTTTTCGTTTACTGTGTACCCTATGCAAATTAGTAATCTTTTTACAAACGCCAGATGCTTTAGAAGAATGTCTTTGTTCTCTGCTTGAATACGGCAGTCGTCCAAGTAGGGATACATTTGAATTCTTCTTTGTCTGCAAAGCGCAATTACTGGTGCTAGGCATTTTGTGAAGACCCTGGGCGCAGTAGATAAGCCAAAGGGCAGTGCAGAGAATTGGTAATGCATTGAGCCAGCTATGAATCTGAGGTATCTTCTGCAAGATTGTCTGACATGGGGCATGCAGGTATGCCTCTTCTGGTCCAAAGTTATGAGCCAAGCCTTCTTGCCCAGCATGGGAGTAGCTGCTGTAGAGTCAACATCTTGAATTTTGGAACCTCCAGAAACGTGTTTAGTATAGACAGGTCCAGTACTGGTCTCTAGGTTTTGTCCTTTCTGGGCACCAAGAAAAGTCTTGAGTAAAATCCTTGCCCCTGCTCTTGTTGTGGTACTTGTTGAATGGCCCTCATGTCCATGAGGGCTGTAATTTGTTTTTGTGCCTCTGCCCATTGATTGCGTGGCAGGTCTGGCATACCTTTTGTCTTTGGCAGGGTGTGAAAATGGAACCTGTAGCCCTGGGACACTATGTTCAAGACCCATTTGTCTTGGGTAATCATTTGCCAATTTGGTGAAAAAAGTGCTAGTTTTCCCCCTAAGGGGGCTGCCAAAAGAAAAGTGCTTGGATCTGGCAGAGGAAAGTCATTGGGACTGTTTCCTGTAAGGTTGTGAATTATCTTCTCTGATTTTGGAGGTAGGAGCACCCCACTGTTTAGGCCTGTATGAGCCTTGGTGCTGAGATCTGCCTCTGGGACGTCTGTATCTGCCTCTTTGTGGCCTGTCCGCCACTGGAAAGGACCAATTTTTGGAAGGCCAGTTCCTGCTAAATATGGGTGGCTGTACCTGTAGAAAAATCCTTAACTGTCTGCATGGATTTCGCTTTATCCTCCATTTTCTTCAACACCTCTTCTGCTTTAGCACCAAACAAAGTATCATGTTGTAATGGAGCATCTAATAATTTTGCTTTAACATGATCAGGTAGATTCTGTTCCTTTAACCAAGCATGCCTTCTAATAACAGAACCTGTAACAGCGGCCCTGCAAGAGGCCTCCAGTGAATCATAACCATATTGCAAAGTATGATTTCCCACTTGTTCAGTTGCATGCAATAAATCCTGCATTTCCTTGTTCTTTGAATTCAGAATTTGTCAACATTTTCTGTTTAAGCAATGACATTAAGTATTGCTGATATTTAAGCATATGAAACTGACAATTTAAAGCCCTTACAGCCAAGGTAGCAGAAGTGTAAACTTTTTTCCCCCATCTGTCCAGTGCCCTAGAATCCCTATCAGAGGGGACAGGATTTTTTGCAGTGGAAGCTTTGACCCCTTTGGGACCCTGAGATATAGCTTCTGGGTCAGCAGTGGGGTTTTTATATAGGAATTTATGAGAATCTGGGACCCTATAGTATCTGTCAGGCTTAACAGGTGAGGAGGTAGAGAGTCAGGGGACAGGCCGGAGTCTGAAAATACATCATCTACAATGTCTAGAACAGGTGGAATAGCAAGGGGTCTGTGCTGAGGTAATGGCAGAAAGTCTCTGAGCCTTTTCTTAGATTCTGAGTAATCTTGGCTCTCCCAGTGGAAATGCTCCCTCATGGTTTGCAGCGTTTTCCCTAAAGAATAATCCTCAGGAGGAGAGGCTGAAGGAATGGATTCTTCAGCATCAGAATCCTCATAGGGAGGAATAGAATAATCCTGTTCAGAAGAGGAATCAGAGGAAATAGAAACCTGATCAGAAGAATCATATTCTGACTCTTGCCTAGGCCTCTTTTCAGGAGGGGGAATGGGAACCCCTGATCAAAGTAATTAGGTCTTCTGCCATTTTAAGCATCTGTTTTTTAGGCATGGAAGTCTGAGTAGGAGAATGTTGCACTTGTTTCTTTGTCTTTGAAGCTGAAGATGGTTTAACATATAACTGTGTAGGTCTGAAGACACCTTCAGAAGCAGATGCCTGCTCAGTGGCTCCAGACCCATCTGAGGGATGGATTTCTGAGTGTCCAATACCTTGAGTATCCAGAGGACCAGTCGGCTCCACGAGTGAGTTGGAAGCGGCCTGTGGCTCTGAGGTAGTGGGCGCCAGGGGCTGCGAAAGCGCCTCACTGAGAACCGGCAACTGGCCTAAAAGAGGCCTTGTCGTCGGTTTTGGACCTCTGATGCCTATCCTTTTCCTTGCGTTTTTTGTAAACTCTGGTCATCGGCTGTTCCAATGCATTATATAATTAAACCTTCGGCCAAAGTAATGAAATGCAAAATCGAACCGAAGCTTAATAGTGCGTTGGGTAAATCTAGCACAAAACCGACAGCTAGCAACGTTGTGGTCAGGGCCTAGGCAAGGAATACAGTAAGAGTGAAAATCCTTATGAGGTATTTGCTTCCCACAAGAAATACAATGGTTAACTTTTTCTGACATCGGACAGGAGCAAGAAAAAAGTTTCCCCAATGGGGTACTTGGCTTTAATGAAGACTTTGCTTCTGAAATTCGGATATGAAAATCTCAGGAGTCGGCCGACTGGCACTTGCAAACTGCTTTTGCTTCGGGCACGGCGCGGCAAGAAAGACTAAAGAAAATGGCGTCGGCTGCATCTTTTATACCCCTGGTGCGCGGACGTCAGTGAAGAGGCGACAGCAACAGACACCGGACCAGGACATTGGAATTCAGGCAGACTGCGGGTAGCCTGCCAGCAGGATATGACTGCGGGTAGTCTGCCAGCAGGATAACCCAAGAGTAATGACTGCAACAGTGAAACACAATGAACATCATGCAGCTGACGCCATTACATCAGTTTTTCTTGCCACAGATGTCAGGTGCCCCCCCTAATGGGAAGCAATGAAACATAAAAACACAAAGGTATACTTCAAACAAAAAAGCAAATACACCAAAAAGGTTTTTAAGCATAGTAAAGGAAAGTAGAGGTATAGCCAAAAGAAGTTAGGGGGCTGGAAGGAGGGTAACCAGGACTGCAACAGTGAATACACTCGAACATCTACATTTATTGTAAGTGTACACAACTGTACTATGTTCATGTTTCACTGATGCAGTCATTACATTTGGGTAGATTCCCAAAGCTATAGTTGGGAGGAGGAGTTTAGATAGCATTAGGGCCAGCTATAAGGCCCTGCAAGACTGCAGTGGCAAAAGCCAGCTCTGGATTTAGAGAAAATTGGCAAATGATAATGTCTGGTGAACAGAACTCCAGGTAGCAGCTTCTAGGATGTCCCTGGTAGGAACTCCTCTGAGAAAGGCTGCGGAAGTAGATGCAGCCCTGGTGGAGTGAGGTCTGATCCCCTGGGGGATAGGTTTTCCAATGTGCTTATAGCAGAAACGAATGCAATGGCTTATCCATTTAGAAAGTGTGCGTCTTGTAATAGCCTTCCCCTCCGCCCCTGCAGCAAATATTACCAGCAGTTCAGATTTTGTTTGAGGTTTAGTCCTGTCCAAGTAGAATCTAAGTTGTCTGTGCGCATCCAACAAATGCGGAATCCATTCCCCTTTGTTCTGTGGATTGGGAAAGAAGGTTGGCAAATCAATGGACTAATTAAGAGCCACACTGGAAACCACCTTGGGCATGAAGGATGGATTGGTTCTGAGCGATACTCTGTCCGCACGAAAGATGATGAAAGGCTCCATTGCCATAATGGCCTGTAATTCAGATACCCTTCTTGCTGAAGTGATTGCTAAAAGGAAACCTGTCTTCCATGAAAGAAATTTTAAGTCTGCAGTAGCAGCTGGATCAAAAGGAGGTAGAGTGAGTTTCTCTAATACAAAGTTAAGGTCCCAGGCTGGAGTTGGAGCTCTCCTGGTGGTCTCAGATTTTTTTGCCCCTCTGAGGTACTGCTTGAGCAGTGGATGAGAGATGGGAGGTTCTGTGTTATAATGAGCTGAAATGGCTGAGGTGTGGATTTTAATGGAGGAAAAAGACAGGCCCTTGTGAAGCATCTCAGTTAAGTATTGTAAAATCTGAGGTAAATTGGGCGCTGATGTGCTCATCCCTTGAGACTGGTTCCAGGCACTGAATCTTTTCCATTTTTCAGCATAAGATTTTCTAGTACTAGGCCTCCTTGCCTCTAAGATGACATCCATCATAGGTTTGCTGATGGATGGTAAGGGAGAGTTTAAGTAATTAGCCAGGCTGCAAGGTTCAGTGTTGGAAGCTGTGGGTGCAGGATCTGGGTTTCCTGCTGAGACAGCAGGGAAGGAGTCAGAGGCAGGTGCCATGGAGGCAACTGTGACACTGCGCAGGAGTGGGTACCAATGTTGGCATGGCCAGTCTGGAGCAATCAAAATCATCCTTGGTTTATCCTGTTTGACTTTTAGTAGTACTTTAGAGAGCAGAGGCAGTGGGGGGAAGGCATAGACTGATAGGTTTTTCCAGCTGAAGGATAGAGCAGCCACCTTCCAGGCTTGTTTGTGGGTAGCCCTTGTGCAAAATTTGTCCAATTGGTAGTTCTGGGGGGAGGCAAACAGGTCTATATCTGGGCTCCCCCAATCGCTTGTCAACATGTTGAAAATCCTGGTTCCAGTTTCCACTCGTGTGGGTTCATGAGGTTTCTGCTTAGTCTGTCTGCCAGCGTATTTAATTTTCGTGGCAGGAATTGAGCTTGTAGGTGCACTTGGTAGCTCAAGGCTGTGTTCCACAATGCCACGGCTAGTTGGCAGAGAGGGTAAGAATGTGTCCCCCCCTGCTTGTTTATACACCACATAACCATGGTGTTTGTCTGTCTTTATCAACAGTTGTCCTGGAAGAATGTAGTCCTTAAAGGCTGTCAGAGCATTCTGCACCGCTAACATTTCTTTTTGATTGATATGCAGGTGCATTTGACTTTGGTTCCATTTGCCCTGAATGCACTTCCCTGCCAGGTGAGCCCCCCCATGCATAGTCTGATGCATCTGTTGTTAGGGGAGTGGTGTGAAAGGTAGTCCCTTGTTTTGGTGACAGGCCTCCACTCACAAAAGGAACTCTAGGTGTAGGCAAGGTATGATAGGAATCATTGTTTCTAGGCTGTGAGAATGTTGACTCCATAGGCTTTTTAGATACCAGCGTAGTTTCCTCATATGCAGTCTTGCATATGGAATTAGAAGAATGCAGGAGGCCAAGGCTTGCAGTATTTGTCTTGCAGATAGCAGGGTTTTTGTGGCCACTTGTTTGAAGTAGGTTGTCAAATGAATTTGCTTTTCTGGCGTGAGGTAAGCCATCTGAGAAGTTGTATTCAAGCTTGCTCCCAGGAATGTAATTTGTTGACAGGGTACCAGTTGTGATTTCTTTTCATTTATGGTGTACCCCAGACAGGTTAGATCCCTTTTTACAAATGCCAGACGATTCAAAAGTATGTCCTGGCTTTCTGCCTGAATTAGACAATCGTCCAGGTATGGGTATATTTGAATACTTCTTTGTCTGCAAAATGCAATAACTGGAGCTAGGCACTTTGTGAATACCCTGGGCGCAGTAGATAAGCCAAAGGGCAGTGCAGAGAACTGACAGTGCATGTAGCCTGCTTTGAAGTGTAGGTATCTTCTGCAAGATTCCCTGATTGGGATGTGCAGGTATGCTTCTTTTAAATCTAGTGTTGCCAACCAGGTGTCTTTGCCTAGCATAGGAAGTACTTGGTGAAGAGTCAGCATCTTGAATTTTGGAATCTCCAGGAAGGTGTTTAGAGAAGACAGGTCCAGGACCGTCTTTTCTGGGTAGCAGAAAAAGTCTGGAATAGAAACCTTGTCCATTTTCCTCTTCTGGTACTAGTTGAATAGCCCTCATGCTCAAGAGGGAAAGTACTTGTTTTTGAGCCTCTGCCCACTGATTTGGCGGTAGATCCGGCCACCCACTTGGCGTTGACAACATGTGGAAATGAAATCTGTATCCCTGGGACACATTTAAAACCCATTTGTCCTGGGTAATGACTTCCCAGTTCTTTGCAAGAAGAGCAAACTCCCCCCCGAAAGGGGCAGTCAGAAGATAAGCGCTTGGAAATTTTATAAGGAAGTCATTGAGACAGTTTACCATAGGGGGTGTCTTGTTTTTCCCAGACTTGGAAGTGGAGGCCCCCCACTGCTTAGTTCTGTGAGTCCCCTGGGACTCAAACCTGGGTTTTTGCTGTGTCTGCCTTTGGCTTGATAAGAACTGGAAGGGGCTGGAAAGGACCAAATCTTAGAAGGTCAGTGTCTACTAAATCTCGGAGGCTGAACTTGTAAAAAATCATTAACAGTTTGCATAGATTTAGCTTTATCTTCCATCTTTTTAAGAACTTCTTCAGCCTTGTTGCCAAACAGGCGGTCCTGATTTAAAGGAGCATCCAACAATTTAGCTTTAACATGATCAGGCAAAGATTGCTCCTTAAGCCAAGCATGCCTTTTAAGCACAGACCCAGTAATAGCAGCCCTGCAAGAGGCCTCTAAAGAATCAAAACCACATTGCAAAGTGTGTTTTCCAACTTGTTCAGCAGAATGCATTAAATCCTGTAAGTCTTTATTTTCCACACAGTCAGAAATCATAATTTTCTGTTTAAGCAGTCCAATAACGTGTTGCTGATATTTAAACATATGAAATTGGCAGTTTAAAGCTCTAATTGCCAAAGTTGCTGAAGTATAAACCTTTTGTCCCCATCTATCCAGCGCCCTGGAGTCTCTATCAGAAGGGATAGGATTTTTAGCAGTAGAAGCCTTAATGCCCTTGGGCCCATGAGAAATAGTCTCTGGATCTGCAATAAGATTTTTGAAAAGGAACTTGTGGGACTCTGGGACCCTGTAGTATCTGTCTGGTTTACAGGAGGCAGGGAATCGGGCCAAACTGGATTCTGAGAAAGCATCATCAACAATGTCTAGTACAGGAGGAATAGCCAAAGGCCTATGTTGAGGTAAGAGAAGAAAATCCCTAAGCCTCTTTTTTTGTATCAGAAAATTCCTGGCTTTCCCAGTGAAAATGCTCCCTTAAGAGTATGTAAGGTTTCCCCAAAAGAAAAATCCTCAGGAGGGGAAGCAGGGGGAATAGAGTCCTCTGCAAAAGAATCCTCATAAGTAGGTAAGGACAAATCCCGGTCATCAGAAGAGTCAGAAAAAACAGAACCCTGATCAGAAGATTCATAATCAAGCTCAGCCCTAGGCCTCTTGGGGGGGGGGGGGGGGTTGTCTACCCCTGATTAGAGTTATTAGATCTTCAGCCATTTTTATCATCTGTTTTTTAGGCATAGAGGCCTGAGCATGTGGCCTGGACGTCGGTTTTTTTAGGCATGTATCGAGATTTAGGCCTTAGTAATGAAGGAGGCGTCGATTTAATATACAAGTCTGTAGGCCTGAATACACCCTCAGAAGCCAGTGCCTGCACACTGGCTTCAGACCCATCCAAGGTAGAGACATCCGCGGGGTCCATAGTTGAAGTATCTTGTGGCATACCAGACTCCGAATGGGTATCAGCAGAGGCCTGCGAATCAGAAGTAGCGGGTATCAGGGGCTGCGAAAGCACCTCACTGAGTACCGGCGAACTGGCGACTAGATTAGAAGCAGTTTTACACCTTGGCAGCCTGTCTCTGTCTTTATCTTTGCGTTTTTTCAGAATCCCAGTAGTCGGATGGTAAACCAACATTTCTGGATAATTAAATAGAGAACCGAAATATTTAGAGGCAAAAATATACCGACGACGTATAGTGCGCTGATTAAATAAAGCACAAAACTGACAGCAAGGTACGTCGTGGTCAGGGCCTAGGCAAACAATACAGTACGAATGAAAATCTTTATGAGGTATTTGCTTTCCACAAGTAATGCAATTATTAACTTTTACTGACATCGGAAAGGAGCAAGAAAAAGTTTCCCCAACGGGGTACTTAGCTTTTAGTTGAAGACTTCAGTTCCGAAACTCGAAAACGAAAATTTCCGGAGTCGGCCGACTGGCACTTGCAAAATGCTTCTGCTTTGGGCACCACACAGCAAGAAAGACTGCTTATAAGGCTTTGGCTGCATGTTTTATACCCCCTGACATCATGGAAGAAGGGACAGCAACTGACGCAGGACCAAAGACATTGTTAATCAGGCCAAATGAGGGCAACCTGCAAGCAGATTACCCTAATGTAATGACTGCAACAGTGAAACATGAAGAACATCATGGGTATTGGGGTGAGTGTTCTTATTGGATATTTGTCAAAGATATCTGTACTAAAGTATGCATACTATCTATCTTCAGGTAGTGTAACTATAGCAGTCAAGTCATATATAGATACAAACCATAATATTATGAAAGTCAGGGTGGAGCCATGCCAATGCCTGATCTATATTTACAATGTGATTCCATTCTGTAATGTTGAAAAAGTGTACAGCCAATTGTCCAAGTGTCATCTTCTAGAATATACTGAGCAGAAACGTTTCTAAAATAGGCTGCAGAAGTTGTTGCAGTACTAGCTTAGCCCTCACAGGGTTTCCAATATTTTGACACACTTCTCACAACAAAAGGGGTTCTTTTGTCATTAGAAGACCCTGTTTTCATACAGGACACAAAAGATGATTTTTTTTTTTTTTTTTTTTTTTTACAGACAGGGTCTATACAGTACAGTATCTCAGAAGCAAGGGAACAATCAAAGTATGCAGAAACCATTCACCTCTTTTCTCATACACTATAAATAAAACAGTTAGTTAAAATGACTGTGAGAAGCAGCAACAATGACTTTTAGTGTAGCATGTCTGCATCCAGTTAAACCCCAGTGTGAAAGGCTGCATAAGGGAGCATGCAACCCAAGGTCTGAATCCCTGAATTTCTGCAGGCAGATACAAGTGTACCCAAGAAAAGTTTTTGGTAACAAACAATTTAAAAAAAATCTCATGAATCTGCTTTCCTCAAAGGGATGCAAAGTTAACTTCTGTAACATAACTTTGAAGTCCCAGTGAGGGAATACCACCCTTCTTGTGGGAAGATTATAAATGTAGGGTTATCTGCAATCTGTGAAATATATGGCACGAAGGCAGAGTGAAAACCAGGCATCACAGTAGAGATCAGATTTGAAGCAGTGCAAAAGTCTTAGAACCAGACCATAACAAAATCTACATGATTTTTTTTGTTACACCAAAGAGGAACATTTTCCATTTTTGCAAAAAAACATTTCTAGTCGCTCGTGTTTTAGCATCATTTTAAGTGAGAAATGGAATCAACATTTCCTGTACATACAGCAGAAAATACTTTAAGCAAGATCTAGAACTGCCCTACAGAAACAGCACTGTGTTCCTTACTGGTAACTTGAACAAGAGTGAAGAGTGAGCTGAAAAAGAACCAAAAACCACAGACGTCTGCACAAAGCTGGAGGAATAAGAATCAATTTTGATATCTCTAATTTTGTCTTCAGTAGTACTTTCTGAATCAAGGGAAACAAAGGCATAGCATAAATTAGTTCTGGTTATTCTTTTGACAATAAAAGGAGAAAGTATCAATCTTTCAAGCTTTTGGGCAAAAAAAGAAAAAAGTAAACCTTTGCTGCAAGTGCATTTTGTGACATTTATCAAGAGGTCTATGCTTCATATTTTTTGGGAGTGGGGTGACACTAGTGTTCCCCAAATGAGGGCAATCTCATGAAAGATTACAATATGAAGTTTCCCCTTGTAGGTTAGAGACGTTTACTACATCTTCCAGATGACTATGTTCTGCTGCTAGATGAACAGCTATCAAATACAGGTCATATTAAATTCTCGACAGCAAATCCTAACTGCTTAATGAGAAAGTCTAAAGATGTAGTACCCCTGTTTACACAGAACCAACATGGTTATGTTGTTTAGAGTGACTGTGAGCAGGCCCTAGACTGAAGGTAATTCTGAGAGCCCTGGCTATTGCCTCATAGCTTTCTCATTGATACAAATGTTGTGTAATGCTTGTGAATGTGAACAACCCTTATACAAAGCTTGCTAAATGAGCTCCCTCTATTCAGTGTAAAGGCTGTGTGGATTTGCCAAACACAAGTATTTTGTTTTCACAGAAGGATGGAGGTCACACACTAATGAATCTGAGGAAGGCTGAGAATCACAGTCTCCAACAAATTTGAGAACTGGTTCCACAAAATTCTGAGCAGAAACTGGGATTTCACCAAGAGAACAGGTACATGTGAAACTATTAGTAAGTAAGAAAACACACAGACAGAGTTCACAGGAACTGTCTTGTTGCACCAAGATACATATGCAATTATTTAGGAGTTATGTACTTACCATAACTCTGCATCTGTGTTCTTCATTTTCATTTTTCCTTACTAATGGGTCACGGATCCGATCCTCGGATCTTACTTGGCTGCATTTTCCAGACTTTGGATCCTAGTGTCTAGCTCCTCCTCCTTCCCATAATGCACCACACTATCTCCAACTCCTCAGATACTGTCTACTGATTTACAGAGACAGGACAGATAAATACAGAATTAAAATGCAAACCTGGAGCTAAAAAGCCTCTTATATCATCCAATATCGTTCTAGAAATAGCCGGGGGATGGGTGGGAGGGAAGGTGAGGAAGAATAAAAATAGATAACACAGATGCCAAGTTATGTTAAGTGCACAACTCCTAAATCTGATGCTGTCTTTTTTATTCTTCCTCACTGATAGGTTAGAATCCCTAGCTACATAATTCTTGGGAGGCCCCTCAAAGAAGGATATGCCAGAGCACTGTCAAGCCAAAGGAAGGTCTGCTTCGGGAGACAACTCCCAGTCTGTAATGAGTCACAAGGGTATGATTTATAAAATAAGTGACTGTAGTACAGATATCATCAAAAGAAGCTCTGGAAGAAAGGTAGACGAGTAAGCCATAGATTAGGAGAAGGGGATGCAGGAGCACTGTCGAACCAAAGGAAGGACTGCTTCTGGAGAAAATCCCCAAATTGTAATTCATCACAAAAGGTATGAACCTTCAAACAAGTGACCTTAGAACAAATATTAAAAGAAGCTCTAGAAGAAAGCCAAATTAGGTAGTCAAAGATTTGGTAGAAAATGTTCTAGGATGATGATGCAATTTCAAACTATTTGGGAATAAATCAGCAAGATACGGTATGAGATCTATGGACAGATTGCTGGCAATTATATGTACTGATTAATGGTCACCTCTGCGGACATTTTGGGCATAAAGGCAAGATCGGTCCGGAGGAACACCCTAACTTAATGGAAAATGAAGGAAGTGTTGGGTATACAAGGTCTGAAGCTGTGAAAGCCTTTTCACCAATGTACCACCACCAGAAAAGGAATGTTTAACATGAAAGAATTTTTAATCAAAATTATTCACTGATTTATGGGTCCTTCATGAGTAGGGATAAGAGACATTGGGCCACCATATTATCACTGGAAAAAAGAGAAGCTATGCATTTAAAGAATATGAAAAATTGAGATATTTGATCTCTGACAGAAAAGATACGAGATCTGGATTGGGCTACAGAACTCCTGGAGGATATTTCAAAAGGGGACCAAAGAGATGGGGCCAAAATAAAATAGCGATGCCAGAAGGGAACAAGAATGACAATGGAAATCTTCAGTGTGATGGCTTTGTGTAGAAACTGCTGGATCAATGGTAAAAGGTGATAGTAATGCAGGAAATAGACCAGTTGGTCCATCTTTACCAGAACCTAACTTGTCAGTCTGAAGTGTATGTTCTGCAAAAAAAAAAAAAAAAAAAATCTAGGGGGGTATCTGGGGGGATTGACAAGACCTCTAGCCTCAAAGGAGGGCAATGAAATTGGGCCATCCTCCACTTAATATGCTCCCCTACTACAGTTGAGCATTGAAAATTACTGTAGTTAATAGGGGAGGTAAGGAGAACAGTTTGTTCGACCACGTCTTATGGTTAGGAGCAGCAACAAGTGCAACGTTTGCAAAAATCGGGTGTATGTTGAGGGAAACATGCTGGTAAGGAATAGGCCATTGTGCTGTCAAAGTCTACTGAAGAGATTAGCATTACAAAATTCTAGCTAGAATAATAGAAACTGACAAACTCAGCGGCTAAAAAAAATGGTAGTTTTTGCTAACAAAAGATGTATGAAGGAAAACAGTACATTTTATAACCGAATTGTCAATGTGGAGACACTTTAGAGTAGAAATACCAAATGAGATTGTAAAGAATCTTGGTTCTGTGGAAGAACTGGTTTTGATTTGGGTAATTTTTGTAATGGCCAAGGATTTAGGGAGGTTCAGAAAGTAAGCAAGCCCTGGCTAGTAGAAGTTGATGTGTGGCTGGAGAGGTGAGAAGTTAACCATTCATATATGACCATAGTAAGTAGCCTGTCTAGTGACATGTGAGCTACCTCACTCACCCAGTATTAAACACCTTGGGGACTAAAGTGAATGCAAAGGTGGTAAGCTGAATGGAGCATGACGAGCTCTCAATGAGAAACACAGAAAACTTCAGAACGCCCATCTCTTTTGAAGTGGTATTGAGCATGTTAGAGGCATATGCAACACAGTCATTAAAACTTGCACAGAACAGGCAGGAAGGAGTGAACTGTACATCATCTGTAATTTAGACTGCTTAAATTAAGATTTAGAATAATTAGACTGATCTCAGGATTCTTCTCCTTGTGTGATGGATTAAAGGGGGAAACACGGGTATAGTAACCTTACTGGAAAATTATTCAGAAATCCAAATTAAAGGAGACATGACCCTCAAAAGTCTTTTTATTTTATTTTTTTGAAGTAGTGTGTGCTGAATTTAAATCTTGGCTCACCAAAGTTCTCCCATGAACTCATGGCACTTAAACTGTTCCACAGGAAAAGCTAGGCAGCCAAAAGGTGGACAGCTTAGGCAATATGTCAAGAAGCTGGTAGGGTTTATCAAAGAAGGTATGTCTAGAACCCTGAATCTGTGGAACAACTTTACAGCTACATAATGTTATCACCCAGGAGGCATAAAACAAGGATGTCTTGACGTATTACCTGAGGTGTCAAAGCATCATGTAAGCATCTCTGAAAACTCATAAGTCAGGGTCAAATGGCTGAAGGGCACCTTCCGTGATAAGGGGGAACGGACTCCTCAAAGTATTTGAAAAGGACAATGATTTAATTAGTTGAGAAGAGAACTTCTTGAGGTCTTCCAAAGAGTTATAGTCCAAGAGCAAATTGCAAAATTAGTTAATGGATCTCCACCAAGAAAGGATAAAGAAAAGGTCGTTGGGATCCATGAGATCACGCAGTTGCTTCCACACACGTCTCCTACTGGCAATACCTGGACCAGCTGTTTGGAAGGTATTCTGACATCCTCCATAGACACAAGCTTGGGAAAGTATGGGAATTCTGTCTTACAGCTTTTTATGGCTTAGAGAAGTGTGCAGACAGAAAACATCAACATGGGAGTATCTAAGGTGAATTCTCGTAATCCAAAATTGTTTATCTTTACGAATATACTGAACAGGACAACAGAAATTGATCATCAAATCCTATATAGTGATGGAGAAAGCTATATAGCAAGACGATCGTGTTCCAAAATGGAACAAATGAAAGGGGTGTTACCAAAGAAAAAATCTGGAGAATTCTTCTTACCTCTATGATAAGCTCAATGAAGAAGTCGGAAGTACTCTCATACTCACTGTTCTCTGAGAGGGACAAAGTCCCTTAACAAAATATTCTGGGGATAATGGCTACTTCAGTGTGAAGTGAGTTCTGGCCACTGAAGAGAAAAGAGAGTCACCCACTAAGGGGGAAAGAACTTTCTCCTTGTGTAAAGCCAAAGACTCTAAGGAGAATAGGCTAGGGTTCGAGCCCGTACCTTACTACTAGACAGAGAAACAGACTCTGCGGCAGAGGGTCCTGCATGGACAGGATGGGTCCAGGAAGAGTAGGAACTGACCAAAGGAATACCCTTATGACCCAGGTTTACTTCAATGGCAGGGAAAGTACAGTTGTGTACACTTACCATAAATGTAGATGTTCGAGTGTATTCACTGTTGCAGTCATAACATTTGGGTTATCTGCTTGCAGGTAAGCCCTCAGTCAGCCTGATTAACAAAGTCTTGAGTTCTGCGTCAGTTGCTGTCCCTTCTTCCATGACGTCAGGTCTTCGGGGGTATAAAACATGCAGCCGACGGCATTACATCAGTTTTTCTTGCCCTAGATGTCAGGTGCCCCCTTAATGGGAAGCAATTAAATTTAAAAATACAAAGATATACATCTCCAACAAAAAAGCAAATATTCCAAAAAGCTTTAAAGCATAGAGAAGGAAAGTGGAGGTACAGCTAAAAGAAGTTAGGGGGCTGGAGGGAGGGTAACCAGGACTGCAACAGTGAATACACTCGAACATCTACATTTACGGTAAGTGTACACAACTGTACAATGTTCTTAGTGTTTCACTGTTGCAGTCATTACATTTGGGCAGATTCCCAAAGCTACGGTTGGGAGGAGGAATTTCGATAGCATTAGGACCAGCCATAAGGCCCTGCAAGACTGCAGTGGCAAAGCCAGCTCTGGATTTAGAGAAAATTGGCAAATGATAATGCTTGGTGAAAGTATGTACAGAACTCCAGGTAGCAGCTTCTAGGATGTCCCTGGTAGGGGCGCCACTGAGAAAGGCTGTAGAGGTAGATGCAGCCCTGGTGGAGTGAGGTCTGATCCCCTGTGGGATAGGTTTTCCATGGTGCTTATAGCAAAAGAGAATGCAATGGCCTATCCATTTAGATATGGTTCGCTTTGAAATAGCCTTCCCCTCTGCCCCTGCAGCAAATACCACCAGCAGTTGGTCAGATTTCCTTTGAGGTTTACTCCTGTCTAAGTAGAATCTAAGTTGTCTGTGCACATCTAAGGAATGCAGTTTCCGTTCCCCTTTGTTCTGTGGATTGGGAAAGAAGGTTGGCAAATGAATGGACTGATTAAGAGCCACATTGGAACACCCTGTCCGCATGCAAGATGATGAAAGGCTTCACTGCCATGAGGGCCTGTAATTCAGATACTCTTCTTGCTGAAGTGATTGTTAAAAGGAAAGCTGTTTTCCAAGAAAGAAGTCTGCAGTAGCAGCTGGATCAAAAGGAGGTAGAGTGAGTTTCTCTAATACAACAGGGAAGGCGCCTGAGGCAGGTGCCATGGGGATAACCGTGACACACTGCGCAGGAGGGGGTACCAGTGTTGGCGTGGCCGGTCTGGAGCAATCAAAATCATCCTTGGTTTGTCCTGTTTGATTTTTAGTAGTAATTTGGAGAGCAGAGGCAGAGGGGGGGAAAGGCATAGACTGACAGTTATTTCCAGCTGAAGGACAGAGCATCCACTTTCCAGGCTTGTTTGTGGGGAGTAGTCCTTGTGCAAAATTTGTCCAACTGGTAGTTCTGGGGAAGAGGCAAACAGGTCTATATCTGTGCTCCCCCATTTGCTTGTCAACATGTTGAAAATTCTTGGCTCCAGTTTCCACTCGTGTGGGTCCATGAGGTTTCTGTTTAGTCCGTCTGCCATTGTATTTAGTTTTCCTGGCAGGAATTGAGCTTGTAGGTGCACTTGGTAGCTCAAGGCTGTGTTCCACAATGCCCCTTCAGAGGGGGGGTAAGAATGTGTACCCCCTTGCTTGTTTATGTACCACATAACAGTGGTGTTGTCCATCTTTAACATTAGTTGTCCTGGAAGAATGTGGTCCTTGAAGGTTGTCAGAGCATTCTGTACAGCTAACATTTCTTTTTGATTGATATGCAGGTGCAATTGACTTGGGTTCCATTTGCCCTGAATGCACTTCCCTGCCAGGTGAGGCCCCCATGCATAGTCTGATGCATCCGTTGTTAGGGTTTGGGCAGTAGGGGGTGGTGTGAAAGGTAGTCCCTTGTTTTGGTGGCAGGCCTCTGCCCACCAAAGGAACTCTAGGCGTAGGCAAGGTATGATAGGAATCCATTGCTTCTAGAGATCCTGAGAATGTTGACACCACAGGCTTTTTAGATACCAGTGTAGTTTCCTCATATGCAGTCTTGTGTATGGAATTAGAAGAATGCAAGAGGCCATGAACCCCAAGGCATGCAGTATTTGTCTTGCAGATAGCAGGGTGTTTGTGGCCACTTGTTTGCAGTAGGTTGTTAAATGAATTTGTTTCTCTGGCATGAGGAAAGCCATCTGGGAAGTTGCATTCAAGCTTGCGCCGAGGAATATAAATCTGTTGACAGGGTACCAGGTGTGATTTCTTTTCATTTATGGTGTACCCCAGACAAGTTAGAACCCTCTGTACAAAGGCCAGATTCAAAAGTATGTCCTGGCTTTCTGCCTGAATTAGACAATCGTCCAGGTATGGGTATATTTGAATATTTGTTTGTCTGCAAAATGCAATAACTGGAGCTAGGCACTTTGTGAATACACTGGGCGCAGTACATAAGCAAAAGGGCAGTGCAGAGAACTGAGAGGGTGTTTAGCCTTCTTTGAAGTGTAGATATCTTCTGCAAGATTCCCTGATTGGGATGTGCAGGTATGCTTCTTTTAAATCTAGTCTTGTCAACCAGGCATCTTTGCCTAGCATAGGAAGCAACTAGTGAAGAGTCAGCATCCTGAATTTTGGAATCTCCAAAAAGGTGTTTAGAGTAGATGGGGCCAGGACAGGACGCCATGAATTGTCTTTTCTGGGTACAAGGAAAAGTCTAGAGTAGAAACCTTATCCCTTTTCCTCTTCTGGTACCAAATGAATAGCCCCCATGCTTAAGAGAGAATGCACTTGTTTTGGGGCCTCTGCCCACTGATTTGGGGGTAGGTCTGACCACCCGCTTGGTGCTGGCAACGTGTGGAAGTGAAATCTCTATCCCTGGGACACTATATTTAAAACCCATTTGTCCTGGGTAATGAGTTTCCAGTTCTTTACATGAAGATCAATCTTTCCCCCCAAAGGGGCAGTCAGTTGATAAGTGCTTGGAAATTTTAAAAGGAAGTCATTGAGACAGCTTATCATAGGGGGGAGTCTTATTACTCCCAGATTTGGAAGTGGAGGCCCCCACTGCTTAGTCCTGTGCATACCTTGGGACTGCAGCCTGGGAGCTCTGCTGGATCTGGGTTTGGACTGAGAAGGTCTGGAAGAGACAGGAAAGGACCAATTCTTGGAAGGCCAATGCCTACTAAATCTTGGAGGTTGTACTTGTAAAAAATCTTTAACAGTTTGCATAGATTTAGCTTTTTCTTCCATATTTTTAAGAACCTCCTCTGTCTTGTTGCCAAACAGGCGGTCCTGGTTTAGGGGAGCATCCAGTAATTTTGCTTTAACATTATCTGGTAGGGATTGCTTCTTAAGCCAAGCATGCCTTCTAAGTACAGACCCAGTTACAGAAGCCCTGCAAGACGCCTCTAGAGAGTCAAAACCACATTGCAAAGTATGTTTTCCAACCTGTTCAGCTGAATGCAATAAATCCTGTAAATCCTTATTTTCAGCACAATCAGGAAACATCATTTTCTGTTTAAGCAATCCAGTAATATGCTGCTGATACTTCAACATATGAAACTGGCAGTTTAAGGCCCTAATTACCAAAGCTGCAGAAGTGTATACCTTCTTACCCCATCTATCCTGCGCCCTGGAGTCTATCAGAGGGGGGTAGGATTTTTGGCAGTAGTAGCTTTAATGCCCTTAGGCCCCTGTGAAATTATCTCAGGATCCGCAGTAGGATTTCTGAAAATGAACTTGTGAAAGTCAGGGACCCTGTAATATCTATCAGGTTTCCTGGGAGCAAGAGGTAAAGAGTCAGGGGCCAAGCTAGATTCTGCAAATGCATCAACAATGTCCAATACAGGAGGTATGGCTAAAGGCCTGTGCTGGGGCAGGAGTTAGAAATCCCCAAGTCTCTTTTTAGAATCAGAGAAATCCTGACATTCCCAACGAAAATGCTCCCTGAGAGTATGCAAGGTTTCACCAAAAGAGAAATCCTCGGGGGGGGGGGGAGCCAAGGGAATGGAGTCCTCAGCATCAGAATCCTCATAGGTAGAGAAAGGTAAATCCTGGCCATCAGAGGAAACAGAAAATTCAGAATCCTGGTCTTGCGTATCATAAACTCAGTCCTAGATTTTTATTTTTTTTATTTTACATTTGTTGACCGGGATAGTCCGACTGGATGCATGTCCATTTTCAGCGGAGGCCCGGGGAGAAAAGCTCCAAGGGTAAGCAGATACAGCATTACATAATACCAGCATTACATATTACAAACAGATTATTTACAGAGATTACATAAGTAAGCAAGTTAAACAAGTTCCACAGGTTAAAGTTAGTCCTGAGCCCAAGTCAGGATTAAATTAAATTACACAGTAAACTGGTTAACAGATTTTTACACATTCGAGTTAGCCAGGCTTGATACATTGACATAGCCAGTTAAGTGACAAATGTTGTTTGAGTCTAGTTTTAAATTGACCTA
This sequence comes from Protopterus annectens, assembly GCF_019279795.1. NCBI lineage: Eukaryota > Metazoa > Chordata > Ceratodontiformes > Protopteridae > Protopterus > Protopterus annectens. Next base: position 466,876,510 of record NC_056733.1, read on the forward strand.
AGGTGGAAAGTAAGGTAATATCAGCTGCAAGTGAGTTCCAGGATCTACTTACAGAGTTTGCAAAGAGAGAATCACTGGCTGTGTTATTAATTTTGCTAGTCTGAATTAGTAGTTTGTTAGAGGATCTAAGCGGTCTAGGATTGTTATAGGGGGTGATAATATTTTTAAGTGCAGGAGTATTGTCCGGATTATAGAGGATTTTAAAGGCCATAATCAGTTGGTTATACTGGATTAGGCTAGGTAGTTCAAGCCAACCAAGCTGATTTAGATTGATGCAATGATGTGTCCTAAAAGGCAGCCCAGTGGCAAACCTGGCAATGTGGTTGTAGCAAATTGAGAGTTTAAGGACAGTCTTGTTCAAATTCGAGAGTAGAGGGGATGCATACAGAAGGGTTGAAAGAAGGTGAGAGCGAGCTATGGCAATTTTAGCTGGAGGGGTTAGGAAGGCTTTTATTCTGTAAAGTGACCCTAGTTTTTTATTGATGGTTTTGATAGTTTGGTTAACATGTACGTCAAATTTGAGATTATTGTCTATGATGACACCTAATAGTTTTGTAGATGGGTCAGGGGAGATTATTGTGCCATCATTTGATTTTATGGTAAAGGTGAAAGCCATAGACCTACGTGTTGGTGAAAATAACAGCATTTTAGTTTTTTGGGGATTTAGGATCAGACGATGTTCAGAAAGCCAGTTTTCTATTGTATTAAAGGTGGTCTGGGTAGCTGACCATAACTCTACTGGAGATGTGGCTGAGCAAATCAGAGTAGAGTCATCAGCATATTGGATACAGCTGACTTTTGGGATGACAGTATAAAGGTCGTTAATGAAGATGGAGAACAGCAAGGGCCCTAGTATAGAGCCTTGTGGTACTCCGAGGGTGTTAGGTAGAAGGTTAGAGAGTTTGTTCTGCCAGACGACAGCCTGCTGTCAACCATTCAGGTAGGATTGAAACCATTGGAGGGCTCCAGTATCTAGACAGAATGTTTGCAGGGTGTGGATTAAAAGTTGGTGATCAACCATATCGAATGCCTTGGAAAGATCCAAAAAGAAGGCTGAGGATATATAATTATTGTTGCAATTATGGTTTATGGTGTTAGTAAAGGCTAGGAGGGCTGAAGTAGTGCTGTGATGAGGATGGAAGCCATGCTGAGTGTCTGCCATAAGGCGATTTTGGATTAGGTGGTGCATGAATTGTCTATGAATACATTTTTCCATAATTTTTGCAAGTGGAGAGAGTATAGCTATTGGCCTATAATTGGAGAATTCAGTAGAGCTGCCTCCTTTGTGAAGTGGGATTACACAGGATATTTTCCAGATGGTGGGAATTTTAGCTTCTACTATGGTTCGATTGATTAGTATTGAGACGGGGTAAGCAATAGCATCAGCTGATTTTTGTAGGTACTCGGCAGGGAGTTGATCAGCAGAAAGTGTAGTAGGTTTTAATTTTTTGATCAAGGTACGGATAAGTGAAGTGGCGACTGGTTGGAAGCTGAGCATAAGTAGGTTTCTATGGGTGCTACTTTCAGGACCAGGGGAGCTAGGAGGTAGTTGGCTAGCTAGGGCTTGAATTGTCTCAGTAAAGAATTGGTTAAAACTATCAGAAACATCTTCAGGGTTTTATCAATAGTAGCAGCAGGGATTGGGGTTGAAGTTTGTCCAGGATGTAGTAGATTATTTAAACCTGCCCAAAACTTCTGAGGGTTATTTTGATTTACTGTCTGTAAATTACAGTAGTATTTTTTTTGTCTTGTAAAATTGATTTTTTGGTTTCGTTCCTGGATTGCCTGTATTTGATGTGATCTTGAGGGTCTTTAGAAGAGCCATAAAGCCCATGCTTTGTTTCTAAGGGTAATTTTGAGTTTAGACTCTATAGAAAGCCATGGTGCAGTTTTTGCCTTGGTTCTCTTTGAACGAACAGGTGCATGCAAATCAAGGATCTCAAGGAATTTGTTGTTAAAGTATGCTACTGCTTCCTCTAAGGGAGGTGTTTTAGAATAGACCAATTACACGAGTTTAGTTCTTGTTGGAATTTGGCAGGGTCAAAGTTTTATTGTTTCTAACTTTTCGAGTAAGGGTTGTTGGGAATTAATGGTTTTGTGCTTAATTACATATGTGAGAAGGTGATCGCTTAGGCCATTAAGGAGGGTACCAGAGGTGTACAGTTGGGGGTGACTGTTTGAGTACCCAGTCAAGTATACTTTCTTTTTGGTTGGGTTTACCTATCCTGGTAAGGGTGGATATGATTTGTGTAAATGCATGCAGGTTAATATGGGTGGTTGGGGATTCTAAGGAACAGGTGCCCCAGTCTATGTTAAAGTCTCCAAGTAGTAGGGTTTCTTGGGGTAGTGACATAACCAGTGCAGGATATCTTCAAATGTAGATATATTGTTACCTGGCGGAATGTACATACAGATGATATTAATGCATTTATTTTTATTAAGTTGCAATTTGGTGGCAAGAATCTCAGAGTTATTAATCTGAGGAGGTTGTATTACATCTATGGTGACATTCAACTCAGATTTATAGAGTACAGCTACCCCACCCCCCCCTTCCTCGAAGCACGATCCAGCCTGTGTATGTTGTACCCAGGTGGTAACACTTCATTGTCTTTAGTGTTAGGTTTTAACCAGGTTTCAGATAAACAGAGAATCTCAGGGGAGTGGACATCCAGAAGTGCATGCAATTGATGTACCTTGTTATTAATGCATCTAATATTGAGATGACAGACTAGGAGAGAGTTAGTTGGCCTATAAATTGTAGGTTTGTAGCTTAGATTACATGTAGAGGGGGTATGTGTATCTGAAGTGAGTGGGCCAGGGTTGGGGTGAATATCACCACCAAGTATTAGGTTGAATCTATACTTGGTGATGAACTTCAGGAATTTGTTTATTAGTTTGTGGTAGTGTTTGGATCTAGAGCTAATGTGCCTGGGGTTGAGATGTTGATAGACTGAACAAGATGTTGGATAGGATCTGGTACTGTAAGTATGGTTGAAGGTGGAAGGATTTACAGCTGGGGTGATAGTATGGCCCTTTGGGACCTGAAATCCCGTAAGAAACTGGTTTTCATACAAGGTAAGGAGGTATGGTGTGAACAAGAGGGGTAGTAAAGAGGAGTATATCATTATATGTGATTCAGCTAGTGAGTGAAGGAACTGTTTTACCTGGTGATGCAACACCAGAAGATAGAGTGGTGAGGTAAAGGTACTGGAAGGGGGATGGGAGAATGCCAGATGAAAGCTAATAGGTGCTATTAAATGTAGGTAGTAGAATAGGGGTGGGTGGAATTATCCCAGATGAAAGCAGATAGGATCTAGAAAGTGGGGAGTGGCTATAGTACTATAAATTTAGAGGTACTGGGGGAGGAAATTGGGGGCAGGGAGCAAGAGAGCCCGAGTGGCGAGCGAATGTAGTGGGGCTATTGCAGTTTACAAGGTTTCCTAAGGTGTCCTAAAGCTATAAGGTAAGTATTACAGCTCTAATGTAAGAGTCAATTTACTGCAGTTACAGGGGAAGGAGGCAACCACTCAAGTAGAAACAAAGAGCCCTATGGCTGTCCAATATGGTGACCTGCTTAATTACAAAGCACTGTAAGTGAAAGCTTAACAAATGCTTTTTGTGCAACCTACTCTGTTTAAATGTTGAAAACAACTGATTGCAGTCCTGTAGACACCGTTTTGTAGGGAACTGTAGAGTTCAGTCTGTTTAAATGTTGAAAACAACTGATTGCAGTCCTGTAGACACCGTTTTGTAGGGAACTGTAGAGTTCAGACAAAGTCACACCAGGTCAGCCAAGGGGGGGGAAGAGAGAGGGAAATCCTAAGCACCTAGATTTGCTCTTAGAGGGGGTAGGCAGGCTTCCCCTAATTAAAGTAATAAGGTCTTCAGCCATTCTTATCTGTTTTTTAGGCATAGAGGCCTGACCATGTGGTCTGGGCATCAGTTCTTTAGACATGATTCGAGATTTAGGCCTTGAAGAAGAAGAAGATGGCGTTGGTTTAATACACAAGTCAGTAGGCCTGAATACACAGTCAGAAACCGGTGCCTGCACAGCGGCTCCAGACCCATCCAAGGTAGAGACATCCGCAGGTTCCACAGTTGAAGCATCTCACGGCATACCGGACTCCGAATGGGTCTCAGTAGAGGCCTGCGAATGAGAAGTAGTGGGTATCAGGGGCTGCGAAAGCGCCTCACTGAGTACCGGCGAACTGGCGACTGGCTTAGGAGTAACATCCGTTGGCAACTTTGGACCTAGGCGGCCTGTCTCTGTCTTTATCTTTGCGTTTTTTTGGAATGTCAGTAGTCGGATGGCTGACCGAAGACGTATCAGGATAATTGAACCGAGCACCAAAATATTTAGAAGCGTAAATATACCGACAACGGATAGTTCATGGTTTAAATAAGGCACAAAACTGACAGCAAGGTACGTCATGGTCTAGGCCTAGGCAAGGAAAACAGTACGAATGAAAATCTTTCCTCAAGTAATGCAATTATTTACTTTTACTGACATCGGTTAAGAGCAAGAAAAAGTTTCCCCAATGGGGTACTTAGCTTTTAGTTGAAGACTTCAGTTCTGAAATTCGAAAATGAAAATTTCAGGAGTCAGCCGACTGGCACTTGCGAACTGCTTCTGCTTCTGGCACCACACGGCAAGAAAGACTGATGTAATGGCATCGACTCCATGTTTTATACCCCTGACAACCTGATGTCATGGAAGAAGGGACAGCAAAGTACAGTTGTGTACACTTACCATAAATGTAGATGTTCGAGTGTATTCACTGTTACAGTCGTTACATTTGGGTAATCATGCTGGCAGGTTACCCTCAGTCGGCCTGAATTCCAAAGTCTTGGGTCCTGCGTTGGCTGCTGTCGCCTCTTCCTGACATCAGGGGTATAAAAGAAGCAGCCAATGCCATTTTCTTCAGTTTTTCTTGCCCGAGATGTCAGGTGCCCCCTGAAAGGGTAGCCAAAATTTATATATATAAAACTACATGCAGCAATATAAACTTTACCTTCACCTACAAGCAAATACACCACATAGGTTGTATAAATCAAAGAAGGAAAGACAAGTTCCAGCAGAAAAAAGGGGGATGGTGGGAGGGTAACCTGGACTACAACAGTGAATACACTCGAACATCTACATTTATGGCAAGTGTACACAACCGTACTATGTTCTTCGTGTTTCACTGTTGCAGTCATTACATTTGGGTAGAGTTCCAAAGCTATGGTTGGGAGGCTGGAGCTAAACAGCATTAGGAGCGGCTATGAGGCCCTGCAGAACTGCAGTGGCAAAGCCTGCCCTGGATTTAGAGTAGACTGGCAGATGATAGTGCTTTGTAAAGGTGTGCACTGAACTCCAAGTAGCTGCCTCTAAAATGTCCTTGATTGGTACTCCCCTGAGAAAGGCTGCTGAAGTGGCTGCAGCTCTGGTGGAATGTGGCCTAATGCCTTTAGGCACTGGCTTGCCATGGTGTAAGTAGCAGAAACAAATGCAGTGGCCTATCCACTTTGAAATAGTCTGCTTTGAGATAGCCTTTCCTTGTGATCCTGTAACATATGCCACTAGTAATTGCTCTGTCTTTCTGAAAACTTCGGTTTTGTCCAAGTAGAATCTAACCTGTCTGTGTATGCCCAAAGAATGCAGAATTCTTTCCCCCTTGTTCTGTGGATTTGGATAAAAAGTTGGCAGATGAATGGTTTGGTTAAGAGCCACACTGGACACCACTTTTGGCATAAATGTTGAGTTTGTCCTCAGGGCGACCCTGTCCGGATAAAAAATGATAAAAAGTTCCACAGCCATGAGTGCCTGTAGCTCTGAAACTCGTCTTGCAGAAGTTATTGCTAGGAGCAGAGCTGTTTCCAAGATAAAAGCTTTATATCAGCAGTAGCAGCTGGCTCAAAAGGAGGCAGGGTGAGTTTTTCTAAGACATAGTTGTGGTCCCATGCAGGCATTGGTGATCTCCTTGGAGGCCTTCAATTTTTGGCTCTCCTGAGGTACTGTTTTAATAAGGGATGAGAAAAGATTGGTGGCTCTGTATTGTAATGAGCCGAAATGGCAGAGGCATGAATTTTGATAGATGAGAAAGATAGGCCTTTGTCCAGCATCTCAATTAGGTATTGTAAAATCTGAGGAATATTTGGCACAGCTGTATCTGTTCCTTGTGCCTGGTTCCAAGCACAGAATCTCTTCTATTTTCCAGCATAAGATTTCCTAGTACTAGGCCTTCTGGCTTCCAAAATGACATCCATCACAGCTTTGCTGAGAGGTGTGTTTTGTATGACTACATTATCTGCCATGCTGTCTGGTTTAAAGTCCTGAGCTGGCTGTGCAGGATCTGACTGTTTCGCTGGGACAGTAGATGCGGTACTTGAGGTAAGTTCCAAGCTGGGCATTGAGAAAAGCTCCTTAATATTGGGTACCAGTGCTGGTGGGGCCAGTCTGGTGCAATCAGGATCATCTTTGGCTTCTCCTGTCTGACCTTTATGAGTACCTTGGGGAGGAGAGTCAGAGGGGGAAAGGCATATACTGATAGGTTTTTCCAGCTGAAGGATAGGGCATCCACTTTCCATGCTTGTGTGATAAATCTTTGTGCAGAATCTCTTTAGTTGGTAGTTGTGAGGGGAGGCAAATAGATCTATGTCCGGGCATCCCCATTTCCTTGTTATCATGCTGAAGACTTGTGGATCCAGTTGCCACTTGTGGGGATCCATGAGGTTTCTGCTTAGTTCGTCTGCCAGAGTATTTTTCCTTCCTGGCAGGAATTGTGCCTGCAGATGTACTTGGTAAGTCAGTACTGTATCCCACAAAGTCATGGCTAGTCTGCAAAGGGGTAAGACTGTGTGCCCCCCTGCTTGTTTATATACCACATGACCATGGTGTTGTCTGTCTTCATCAGTAGTTGTCCTGGATGAAGTAGGTCCTTGAAGGCTGTCAGGGCATTTTGAACAGCTAATATCTCTCTTTGATTGATATGTAGATGCATTTGGTTTGAGGTCCATGTTCCCTGAATGCATCTTCCCTCCATGTGGCTGGGGTAATGTGAATGGCTGTCCCTTGTTTTGGTGACAAGCCTTTGCCCACCATCGAAACTCCTGTTGCAGGCAGGGAATGAGAGTAATCATAGTTTCCAGGCTGTGGCAATGTTGAGTCCAAACACTTTTTAGGTACCACTGAAGTTTCCTCATATGCAGTCTTGCATATAGAATTAGTAGGATGCAGGATGCCATGAAGCCCAAAGCCTGCAGAATTTTTCTTGCAGATAACTGGGCCTTTGTTGCCAACATTTTGAAATAGGTAGTCGGTTGCCTTTGTTTGTCTGGTGTGAGATAAGCCATCTGGGCAGGTGTATTTAAGTTTGCACCCAGGAATATTATCTCTTGAGAGGGTACTAGTTTTGATTTCTTTTTGTTAATTGTGTACCCTAGGCATGTTAGAAGTTTTTTCACAAATGCCAGATGCTGTAGAAGGTTGTCCTTGTTCTCTGCTTGAATTAGACAGTCGTCCAAGTAAGGATATATCTGTATTCCTCTGTCTGCAGAATGCAATTACTGGTGCCAGGCACTTTGTAAAGACCCTGGGCGCAGTAGATAAGCCAAAGGGCAGTGCAGAGAATTGGTAATGCATTGAGCCAGCCTAGAATCTGAGGTATCTTCTGCATGCTTGTCTTATTGGGACATGCAGGTATGCCTCTTTTAGGTCTAAAGTTACAAGCCAAGTATTCTTGCCCAGCATGGGCAGAAGCTGTTGCAAAGTCAACATTTTGAATTTTGGTACGTCCAGGAATGGTTCAGAATCGATAGGTCCAGTATTGGTCTCCAGGCCTTGTCCTTTCTGGGTACCAAGAACAGTCTTGAGTAAAATCCTTGTACCTGTTCTTGCTATGGCACTTGTTGAATCGCTCTCATGTCCATGAGAGATGAGACTTGTTTTTGTGCCTCTGCCCATTGATTTTTTGGCAGATCTGGCCAGCCGTTTGCCTTTGGCAGGGTATGGAAATGGAACTTGTAGCCTTGTGACATGATATTTAGAACCCACTTGTCCTGGGTTATAATGTGCCAATTTTGAGAAAAAAGTGCTAATTTTCCCCCTAAGGGTGCTGCCAAGAAATAAGTGCTTGGTGCAGGCAGGGGGAAGTCATTGGGACTGTTTCCTGTAAGGTTGTGATTTGTCTTCTCCACTTTTGAAGGTAGAAGCACCCCATTGCTTTGACCTGTATGAACCTTGCACCTGGGATCTGCCTCTAGGGCATCTGGGTCTGCCCCTTTGAGGTCTGTCTGACACAGGAAAGGACCAATTCTTTGTTGGCCAGTGTCTACTAAACCTAGGTGGCTGTACTTGTAAGAAATCTTTGACCGTTTGCATAGATTTGGCCTTCTCCTCCATTTTCTTTAACACCTCTTCTGCCTTAACACCAAACAAAGTATCATGCTGTAAAGGTGCATCTAATAATGTAACATTAACATGAAAAGGCAGATTTTGTTCCTTTAACCAAGCATGTCTTCTAATTACAGAACCTGTAACTGTGGCCCTGCAGAAGGCCTCTAAAGAGTCAAAACCACATTGCAAAGTATGCTTTCCAACTTGTTCAGCTGCATGCAATATATCCTGCATTTCCTTGTTTTCTGCACATTCAGAGTTTAACAACATTTTCTGTTTAAGCAATGCCATGACATGTTGCTGATATTTGAGCATATGAAACTGACAGTTTAAGGCACGTATAGCCAAGGTAGCAGATGTGTAAACCTTTTCCCCCATCTATCCAGAGCCCTGGAATCCCTGTCAGAAGGGGTAGGGTTTTTTGCAGTGGAAGCCTTGGGACCCTGAGAAATAGTTTCTGGGTCTGCAGCAGGGTTTTTAAAAAGGAATTTACGTGAGTCAGGAACCCTGTAATATCTGTCAGACTTAACAAGAGCTGGAGGGTAAGGAGTCAGGGGTAAGGCTAGACTCCGAAAACACATCATCTACAATGTCTAACAGAGGAGGGATGGCTAGTGGCTTGTGCTGGGATAGTAACAGGAAATCCCTGAGCCTCTTTTTAGATTCTGAAAAATTTTGGCTCTACCAGTGGAAATGCTCCCTCATGGTATGTAAGGTTTCCCCAAAAGAGTAGTCCTCAGGAGGAGAAGCTGAAGGTATGGATTTCTTCAGCATAAGAATCCTCATGGGGGGGGGAAATAATATTCCTGATCAGAAGAGGAATCAGAAGAAATGGAAACCTGATCTGAATATTCATAGTCAGTCTCTTGCCTAGGCCTCTTATCAGGAGGGGGATGGGAACCCCTGATCAAGGTAATCAAGTCTTTGGCCATTTTGAGCATCTGTTTTTTGGGCATGGAGGCCTGTCCACGTGGCTCTTGAGTTTGCTTCTTTGCCTTTGAAGGAGTTTTAGTCTTTGCCTTTGAAGTCGGTTTAATGTATAGATGTTTGAGCCTGAATACACCCTCAGAAGCCGGTGCCTGCTCAGCGGCTCCGGACCCATCTGAATGATTAGCGTCCGAGGCTCCAATACCTTGAGTTTCCAGCAGCATGGCAGACTCCACGTGGGAGTCGGTAGCGGCTAAAGTAGCGGTCATCAGGGGCTGCGAAAGCACCTCACTGAGAACCTGCGAACCGGCGACTGGCTTAGGAGAACCTTCGTCGTTGGTTTTGGGCCTCAGCTGTCTTTCTTTTTCTTTGCGTTTTTTTGTGAACTCTGGTAGTCTGAAGGCTTTCCGACGACATTTTTGGATAATTAAAACTGTGACCAAGTAGTTTAGGGCAAAATTATACAGATGCTTAATAGTGCGTTGGTTAAATCTAGCACAAAACCGACAACCCAGAAAGTTGTGATCAGGGCCTAGGCAAGGAATACAGTAAGAATGAAAGTCCTGATGAGATATTTGTTTCCCACAAGAAATGCAATTATTAACTTTTTCTGACATCGGTTCTGGAGGAAGAAAAAATTTCCCCAATGGGGTACTTAGCTTTATAGAAGACTTCGGATCTGAAATTTGAACTCGAAAATCTCAGGAGTCGGCCGACTGGCACTTGTGAACTGCTTCTGCTTCGGGCACCGCGCGGCAAGAAAGACTGAAGAAAATGGCGTCGGCTGGTTCTTTTATACCCCTGATGACCTGACGTCAGGGAAGGGGCGACAGCAGCCGATGCAGGACCCAAGACTTTGGAATTCAGGCCGACTGAGGGCTACCTGCAATCAGATAACCCAAATGTAATGACTGCAACAGTGAAACACGAAGAATATCCACAAAGAACCTGTCAGGGACTGCAACCCAGGATCAGCTGTAAATCTCAGAGGCAAATCAATGCTCTGAGCCAGAAAGAAAACCAGTCTCAGAGAGCAATTCCGCGGAGTCAAGAGACAGAGAGAGACAGACTGTCCAGACTCCATGCAACTTCAAAGCTATACAAATATGAGGGAATACACAAAATCCATCCAGGTAGCATCCGGAAGTTGGCCTCACAAAGGACTTGTCTGCATAACTCAAAAGCATAACCCCCCCCCCTTTTTTTTTGTTTTTAATCCCCCCATGCTTCTTGAAAGGAAAAATGAAGCCACATCTCTGCACTCTAGAATTCTGTACAAAGCCTGGCACAAGGGAGACAAGTTGCAAACCATGGATAGGCCTCAAACATTGCCTTTACAAGTGTAGAAAAATATCTAAAACAGAATGTTTGGCAGTATTCATTCTCCAAATGAGCAATTGAAAAGCACCAAAACACTGCTACTGTCAAGACATGAGGGGTGCTTCGACTCCAAAGAAACATGCAATTGCAGTGGACCCAGAATAGCTCAGCTCTGTTGGGGTGACCAGCCAGCCATCGGATCCCCTGTGAAAAAACTGGAAAAGATTGGATCCACAAAGGTTTTCTCCTTTTTTAACAAGGAAAATGTAGATCAGATTCAAATATCTTGGATCCAATTAAAATTCAGCCTCAGCTCAAAAAATTTAGCTGCAGGAGGAAAGTGCAGTAGATTGGAAAGTGCAGTAGATTGGATCAGAATACCTTGGATCTGATGAAGATTTAAATAATGTGAAATATTTCATCAGACCGAACCTGTCGGTCCTAGAATCTTTGGATCCAAGGGCTAGGATCTTTAGACTTTTCATCATTTTATTCATTAATCTCTCCAATCTTTTTGACAGGGGTGTGAGCTCCTAAAGGAACCACTGTAAAGCGTGGAAGGGCACAATGAAGCAGCTCAACTGTTCTCAAAATTTGACAAGGAAAAATGCTCACTATACTACTTCTGAAAATCAAGGTATACCAGTAACTAGTCATTTTGCTAATAAGATCAGTGATTTGCCAAGGAAGAACAGATCCCACAAAAAACAAGTCCAAACTGTAAGACATGTAGGAAAGGCTAAAACTTCCAAAGGACAAGAGATCTGCACTAAGTTTGTCACAACCCCTATTCCACACCTGAGAAAAAAAAAAAAGAAGTTATCTACTCACCATAACGTTCCATCTGAGTAGTTATACTTCATTTTCTGCAACCTGTGGGGATTAGACTCCATATCGGATCAGAGCCGGCAACATTTTATCAAGCATCTGCTCCAAGCTCCTCCCCTTACCCATAATCCCTCACCTCACCTATATTTCCTCAGATCGAGTTTGCCACTAACCAAACTATTCGCAACTCAATAACGTTAACCTAGAACAGGTTCGGGGGAAGGAGGGAGGGAGGGACGGTTGCAGAAAATGAAGTATAACTACTCAGATGGAACGTTATTGTGAGTACATAACTTCTTTACCTGAAGTAGTTAACTTCATTTATCTGCAACCTGTGGGACAGAGTCCCCAGCTACCAAAACTCCTGGGAGGCCCTCATGGAAGGATATTCCTGAGCACCGCAGAGCCAAAGGATGCTCTCCCTCTAGAGATCAAATCCAACTTGTGGGACAGAGACCCCAACTACCAAAACTCCTGGGACGCCCTCATGGAAGGATATTCCTGAGCAGCGCAGAGCCAAAGGATGCTCTCCCTCTAGAGATCAAATCCAACTTATAATGAGAGATGAATGTATGTGACCTTGCCCAGGTCGCTGCTGCATAGATATCATCCAGAGAAACCCTAGACCAAAAAGCAGCAGAAGTTGCCATAGATCTGGTGGAATGGGCTTTAATAGGACCAGGTGGGGATAGGCCTTTATCCCTATAGACTTGCAGTATACATTGTGTAATCCACCTGGCTAAGAAGACCTTGGAAATGGCCTTGCCCAAAAAGGGTTTAGAAAAGGACACGAATAATTGGTCAGACTTCCGAAATTGCTAAGTCCTGTGTAGATAGAAATGAAGCTGTCTATGAACATCTAGCAAGTGCAGCTTATATTCACCCTTGTTCTGGAAATTTGGAAAGAACACAGGCAGAGTAATCATCTGGTTAATGTTAGATTCAGAAGCCCCTTTCGGTAAGAAAGAAGGGTTCATACGAAGCAAAACCCTGTCTTTATGAAAAATCAAGTAGGGGGGCATGGCAGACAAAGCTTGGATCTCAGAAACCCTTTAGCGGAAGTAATGGCTACTAAAAAGGCAGTCTTCCAGGACAGAAATTTTAAGTCTACTGACTTTGCTGGTTCAAAAGGGGGTGCCACCAATGCCTGCATAAGGTCCCAAGGGGGGCCGGAATACTTAACCTGGGGATGCAAGAGAAAAGTACCTTTTAGAAAGGCCTTGCACAATCTCAAGGAGGCCAGAGCACTCAAATTTTCACCAATATGAAAATTAGATATGGCTGCCAGTTGTACTTTCACTGTGGAGGAACTAGCCCCTTGCTGAAAAATATATAACAAAAACTCCAAGACTGAAGGAACCGAGGCAGTAAATGGATTTATGTTTCTCTGAGGAGCCCAAATAGAGAAGTGTTTCCATTTGCTGCGATAAACCTTCCTAGTGGAAGCTTTGAGGGATGCCACCAGAATACTCTTTACCGAAGATGATAAACCGGGAGTCCTAGCGATCAGGGTATTGGAGCAACCAAGCCATCAGCTTGAGACTGTCCAGGTCGGGCGGACTGATGCCCGAGGGATGGGATATGAGATCCAGGCAGGGATCTAGAATCCATGGAGGAGTTAGAGCATAAGACCAGAGGAAGGGGAACCACACTTGAGGCCAGAACGGGGCAATAAGGATCACTTTGCACCCCAGTCAGTATGCTTTCTGAATAAACTTCGGAATTAGAGGTAGCGGGGGATAGGCATACAGTAACCCGGGGAGGCCAAGCATGGACTAGAGCATCTCTGGGGGAGTCCCCTGGGGAGGGGATTAGAGCGAAGAACTTGATGCACTTCGTGTTGGAAGGAGATACGAAGAGATCACAACAAGGGTGACCCCCACTCTAGGAAGATCTTCGCCGCTACTGACAGTTTCAGAGACCACTCGTATGGCATTAGAATAGCCCAACTCAATCCGTCCGCTAAAATGTTGGAGCGGCCTGGGATGTGCGCTACAATCAGAAACCGACTGGTGAAAATCGCCCACTCCCACACTTTCATGGTCTCGTGGCAGAGAGGATAAGATCTGGTCCCTGCTTGCTTGTTGATGTACCAGACAACAGACATGTTTGTCCGACTGAACTGCAATCGTCCCCAGGGGGGGAGAACAGTGTGAAAGGCTTGCAACGCTAAAAGCACTGCCTTCATCTCCAGAGCACTGATATGCAATCTGGACTCGGTTTGGGACCACGTGCCTTGGACTGTCCTTCCCAAAAAGTGCACTCCCCCACCCAAGCTGGGAGGCGTCTGTGGTCACTGTGGCTTGGGCTGGGGATGTTGAGAATGGGCGACCTGCCAAGATTTCTGGCGACTGGAGCCACCAAAGAGGAGAAGTCTTGCAGGCTTTGCGGATCCGTATAGGGTAGTCCATGGGGTGGTCTAACCAAGACCACTGAACTGCCAAGGTCCACTGAAGCACCCTCATGTGAAGGCACGCACATGGTAAAGTTGAAATTGCTGCTGCCATGGAACCTAGGGCATGAAGAATGTCGCTTGCCATTGGTGTCCTGGGGCCGAGGATCACTGACACATGGGCCCATAGGTTCTGGATCCTGTCCTGAGTGAGAAAAACTTGCAAAAGTAGAGTGTCCAACTGTGCCCCTATGAATTCCAAGGTCTGTGTCGGATTTAGGCGGGACTTGGAGATGTTGATGGTGATCCCTAGATTGACTGCAAGATGCATGGAGTCTCTGGCCATGCAAAGTAAATTATTGGTGGTAGCAGCGAGAAGCCAATCAAATAGGTAAGGAAACACCTGAATTCCCTGAAGCTTCAGGTGAGCCGCTACTACTGCCATAACCCTGGTAAACACTCTGGGGGCTGTGGTGAGACCAAAGGGTAGGGCTCTGAACTAGAAAGGATTGGCTCCCAGCCGGAAGCAAAGAAATTTCCTGAAGCTTCTGCAAATCTTGATGTGGTAGTAAGCGTCCTGGAGGTCTATCGAGCACATCCAGTCACATCCTCAGAGATAAGGTAGGATGGACTGTAAGGTGACCATCCGGAATTTCTGCTTGGCTATGGACAGGTTTGATATGGGTCTGAAGTCCCCCATCTTTTTTGGCACTAAAAAGAACCTGGAGTAAACACCTAATCCGGACTGATCTGGGGGGACCGATTTGATGGCCCGATTGTAAAGCAGCTTTGAAATCTGCGCTGCGGCCTTCCTTTGAGCGGGTGGGACATCCGGGAGGCGCTTTGATTGTATAGGTGGGATGATGAACGGGATGGAGTATCCTCTGGATATTATTTGGAGCACCCAATGGTCCGTTGTGATGGACTCCCAACCCATTAGGTGCAATGACAATCTTCCCCTGACTGTCTCCAGAGAAGGACAGTCGGATAACCCCTCAGGGTTGCTGCGTGGGTCGGTCCGAGAAGGTCTCCCTCGACCTAAAGTTCCTCGGACCCCCTCTGCCTTTGGGGTGGCATCTGTCTTGTCCCCCTCTGCCTCTAGGGGATGAGTTGTCCTGAGTGTTGTGGGAAAACTGAGATTTTTCAGAACCACTTCTTCTTCTGCCCTCTCGGATTCCTAGAAAAGGACCTTTGAGGGCTAGAGAAGCGGACTCCGACGGCAAACAGTCTTCCCGTCCTTCTCGCTCTGGACTAGGGTGTCACGAACTGTCTTCCCAAAAAGGGAGGAACAGTCAAAGGGAGCATTCGTGAAAGACGCCTTGAAGGGATCCGTAAATTGAGAGTATCTGAGACAGGTGTGCCACCTCATAGCTACGCCAATCCCAGCTGCCCTAGCTGCTCCTTCCGTGGCATGGGAAAGAAGGCGCATGGATGTGTTAGAAACGAATTTCGGAGTCAACATTTTCGCCGAGAACAGCCGCTTGCCCTCTGGCGACAAGGACTCTGGGGGTGACACAGCGAATTCCGTGACCAGGTCTCGCTGGAGTTGAATGACATGTGCCAAATAATTCAGCGCTCGTATGGAAAACGTCGCTGAAGAAAAAACTCGCTACTCAAAGCAGTCCACCGCCCTAGACTCTTTGTCAAAGAACTTTCCTGAGCCATTTCTCTCTTGGTGGCAGCTGCCACCACCACAGCATCCACAGGGGATCCCTTGTATCAAGCCTGTCTGTCTGTGGGAGGAGAAATGATCCTGTCTGGGCATTTGGGTATTGGTTCTATGGTGTAAGGTTCCTTCCATGCCCGCGTGGTGATAAGATCCACTAATGGATCTGCAGGAGGGGACACCCAGTATGTAGATGGGCCCGTGCCAAAGGCCTCCAAGAATACTGTCTTGTCCGTTGAGGGTTTTGGGGCTGACCAACCTCCCCTCTGGCGGAGAATTTGAGACATCCTCGGGAGGTGACCTGGGGGAACCCTCACATTCATCCAAATCAGTATCTTCTGTGAGGGACTCGGGGGAGTCCATGTGCCTCCTCTTACACAAATGCTTATGTGGGGCCTCCTCAGTGGGACTCTCTGAAGAGGGCTTGTAAGTCATGGGGGGGGGTTCCACGATGGGATTCACATGGGGGTCCTCTGGCACAGGCTGTCCCTGGGACAAGCTGATGGGAGCTGTGACCAAATCCAAGGCAGCCTGGGTGGAATCCAAGGCAATGGGCTAGGGTCTCAATCCCTGGGAGAGAACCCGCTCCACCACGTCGAAGGCCGAAGGAGAGCGTACCTCCTTGGCAACCAACAAGGAAGAAGTTCTCCCCGGCTCCATCATGAGGATCAGGGCTGAGACCAAGGTAGCCAGGGCTCCGAAGGAACGGCTCGGATCCGACAAGTCGGAGCCAACGACTTCTCCATTCTCTCGGATCCGGCTCCCTGTTCTCGGCCCAGAGAGTTGCTCGTATCCAAACAAGTCTAATCCAAGGAACTCAAGGTAATGGCCGGCTTCAAGGTTGGAGGAACCATCGGCGCCGACCCCCCAGCTCTGAGGATCCTCAGATCCATAAACCCCGAGACCGATGGTCGGATTGGGGAAGGAGAGATAGGATGGAAGAAGGGCATAGAGGTCCCCTTCTCCAGCTGAAGAGGGGCCTGGTAAGACTCCCATTTGGATTTGGGTCTGAATGAATCTCTGCATCACCCTGTCCACATCAAACTCTCAAGCTCCGATAGACTCCAAGTCGACCGCGAGGAGGCGACCGACTCAGATCTGGCCCTATGAGACAACCTTGAAGAAGATCTCCGACCCATACTGGAGCTATAGAGACCATGATGCATACGCATGAAGTGGCAAATAAGATCTGACGGAAGACAGAAGAGGTGAGGGATTATGGGTAAGGGGAGGAGCTTGGAGCAGATGCTTGATAAAATGTTGCCGTCTCAAATCAGTTATGGATCCGAATCCCCACAGGTTGCAGATCAATGAAGTTAACTACTTCAGATCAGAGGAGATGTCAATCTATGGCTTACACTCTCAACACACAAGGAAAAAAACTGGACAAACAAAAAGAGGACAAATTTCAACCATCACCATTATAAAGCCATTAGAAAGAGAGGTGTGTTAGAATACATTACTGAAGGACACCAAGTCAAACTGAAATGGCAGTCATTACATACTTCAAATTTTGGGAGAGATGAGAGATAAGTCTCCAAAAGTGAAACGGACCAAAGCACCCAGAGTGGAAACCCATAGTGGGGATCAAACGGTGCTGTAAGACGGAATGGAATTCTGAGGCAGAAAACGGCATAACTATACTAAAAAGAGAGCAGTCTGAATACCAAATAGTCAAGTTTAACAGACTCGGGCAGAAATGAAGAAAAAGAAAAGTGAATAAATCTGAAAGGAGCAAGCCATGGCTCTTGTAGTGTAAAGCATCAATCTAAAAAAAAAAAAAAATAAAAATTGGTCTAAAAGCAAGCTTTGAGACAGCCGGTTGCAGAATAAAGCAAGATAACACTTATACAAACAACATCCCACTAGTTGACAGGAAACCAGTACCACCAATGGGAAAATAAATACTAAAAGTTACATAATATCAACTATACATATATATATGAGGAAGGAATTAAGAAAGAAAAAGGACTATAAATTTCAGTAAATAAATGAAAGAAGTATTAACCAAAAACTCCTTATAGCTCAAGAATCTTCAGTCTTACCACAACAGTCAGAAATGAGATCTCAGGAGTTAGAGATAGTGTAGGGCATTATGGGAAGAGGGACAAGCTCAAGACTAGGACCAAAAGTTTGGAAAATGAGTCAGAGTTGGATCAGAGGATCGAATCCGCGACCCATCAGTGAAGAAGAATGAAAAGGACATCAAATTATACATTTTCTTGATCCTGTCTTGAGGATGAAAAAAGTTTAACTACCAGTTTAGAGCCACTCTTAATTTATTCTCAGAGGATCTCACAGGTGAGGATTGTTGTGACCCAGTTTAATACTTGTAAATGAAGGTGATGGAAATCTCTGGGTAACTACTACAGAATCATGAAATCAGACAAATACTGGAGCTACACACTTTGTAAATGACCGTTGGGCTGTAGATAACCCAAACAAGGATCTGCGGCAGTCCCCTGAAAAACTCTCATCTTAAAAAGTAATTGGAATGCAAAGAGGCAATCAACTATTTGTAAACTTACATGGTTCGCTTTAGAATACAAGTCCCCAACACCTTTCATGCAAATGGCTTTGCCCTCTGCACCCCCTAGAATTAAACAATGAGGTTGCTAAACTTCCTGACAAAGGCAGGCCAACTGAAGCAACCTTCAACAAATGCATACTTGGGTCAAGTGTTAGTAAACAAGCAATTCACCATTGTGCTATGGGAAAGATATCATTAATAGGCAAACTTGCAAACAGGAAGTTAAAGCAGGTACTTGAAAATGCAGAATCTTTCTGACAGATTCTCTGATTGGATTGTGTATATAAGTATCGTCCTTGTCCAAACTGGCCATATAGGAGTTCTCTTCTGATAAGATCTGACATGCTTTGGAAGTCACCATTTGATGAAATAAGCTTATGATTACTCCCCGCGATTTGTTTCTCTTGTGTGCTGAGATCCAACGTGCAAATGTGGTGTTTGCAGAATCTGAGGAAGAATAGGCTTACTGGCCATCTCTAACTGTAAAACCTTGTAACATAAGCTGAAGAATGTGTCAGATATATTACTTCCCAAACCCAACAATGGTTTTTACAGACATCTAGTACACACTAGCTAGTCCCGGCCATCACCAGTAGCAAAATGCTATGACATGGATAGTTTAAAATAAACAAAGAAAACAAAACACCTTACGTATACTTCATACTATGACAAATGAAAATAAATCATAACTATGTTTTGTCTCAGGCTGTATATACTTTTAAAAAAAAAATATGTTTAGATACACTTCACTGCAATTATTCAAATGACTACAGGGAATAAACTACATGGAGTTATCATATAGAAGATGTAACACAAATATGCTTCCATAAGGATGCACAGTAAAACATTGATGGCACATCTAAACTGTTAAGTCAACACACACATTGCCATATAAAAAAGGTGTTATAGGGTGAGCAGGGGTTAAGTCCTCACACACCCCCAACATCCCCAAATTTTTAAATATACTGCACAAACTTGATGGAAAGGAAAAGAAAAGTACAGTTTTGTACCTACCATAAATGTAGATGTTCGAGGATCCCCATTGCTGCAGTCCTTACTATTGGGTATAGTCCGCGTCCAGGTCGCCGAATACCAGAGTATAGCTGATCGTCACGTCAGAGGCGCGACGACACGCGTCAGTGCCAGGGGTACTACTCGATGATGACCGGCGTCGCCATATCCTCTTTTCTTGCCCAGATGTCAGAGAGAAGAAAAAAGACAAAAATAAAAAATAAAAAAATAAAAAAAATAACAATATATACAAGAATATATACAAAATATAAGGAGGCTGGCAAATCATAAAGAAGCAGGAGCTGACAACATGAGAGAAAGTATGCACTGAAAAATGCTGATCCCAGCTGGAATCTCCTTGCCATGATGGGAATAACAAATGCAATGCAAAAGCCAATCCACCTAGAAATAAGAGACAAACAACTGCTGAGACTGCCTGAAAGTGTACATCTAAAGTGTGCAAAATCTTTTCCCTTTATTTTGGGGTCTGCATAAAAAGTAGGCAAATGAATAGTTTGGTTTAAAGCCACACTAGAAACCACCTTAGGCATAAAGGATGCTCTACTGCCATAAGGGCCTGCAACTCAGACACCCTTCTTGCAGAAGTAATAGCCAACAGAAAAGCAGTCTTCCATGACAAGTATTTCAATTCAGCAGTAGCCGCAGGCTCAAAAGGTTGTAGAGTAAGTTTTTCCAACACAAAATTGAGATCCCAAGCAGGAGTAGGAGCTCTCGGGGGGGTCTTATATTCTTTGCCCTCAGAAACTGCTTGAACAAAGGATGCAAACAATGGTGGGTCACAATCATAGTGAGCTGAAATTGCTGCAGCATGAATCTTAATGGAAGAGAAGGACAAACCTTTGTCCAATAACTCAGTAAGATATTGAAGAGCCACACTCAAATTAGGCTCAGAAACCTGCAAATTCTTTGCTGTACTCAAAATAAAAAATCTTTCCATTTTTTTCTACACATTCCTTGTACTAGGTCTTCTAGCTTCCATAATCACATTTAAAACTTGTTGAGGAAGTTGAGACCTGCTCAACACAGAATATGCCAGGCTGTTAGATGAAGAGAGTGAAGCTTGACATTGAGCAGATGACCATCCTTCTGAGATAACAGATGAGGAATCAGAGGTAAAGCCCATGGGGAGGGGCCTTCTTTACCAGACTCCGTGTAGTGCCTACCAGTGTTGCCGTCGCCAATCTGGAGCTATCAAAATCATCCTTGGCCTGTCTTGTCTGACCTTTAATAGTACCTTTGGAAGAAGAGGCAGAGGAGGAAAGGCATACACATGAAGGTTTTTCCAACTGAAAGACAGAGCATCCACTTTCCAAGCTGTGTGATGAAACCCCTTTGTGCAATACTGTGGCAGCTGGTGGTTTAGTGGAGAAGCGAACAGATCTATGTCTGGAGTTCCCCATGACACTGTCAATATTTGAAATACATGAAGATCCAGTTTCCACTCGGGGATCCATGATTTGTCTGCTTAACACATCTGCTAAGGAGTTCGAAACCTTGCCTGAAGAGTTAGTTGCAAGCTTAGCGCAGTCTCCCATAAAATCATTGCTTGCCTGCATAGAGGATAAGAATGTGTTCCCCTTGCTTGTTGATGTACCACATGACAGTTGTGTTGTCTGTTAGAATCAACACCTGCCCTCGAAGAAGTAACTCCTTGAAAGCCATTAATGCAAACTGGACTGCTAACATCTCCTTCATGTTGATATGTAGACGCTGTAGTCTGGCAGGCCACTTGTCTTGTATCCACTTTCCATTTAGATGAGCTCCCAAGCAATGTCCGAGGCATCTGTCGTTAAAATTGACTCGCCCTCTGGGGGGGTCACAGAGAGTCGCTTGTTTAGGTGACATTCCTGAGCCCACCACAAAAATTCTTTTTGAAGGCAAGGTATTATTTGAATGACAGTGTCCAAATCCTGGCAGTGCTGTGTCCATACATTTTGAGATACCATTGTAGCTTCCTCATATGCAGTTTGGCATTGGGAAGCACCAGAATACAAGATGCCATGAACCCTAATGCTTGAAGGACTGTCCTTGCAGTCAGCACGGACTGATGAGATAGTTGATGGAAATAAAGTGACAGACTCTTTTGTTTGTCCGGGGTTCCATCTGGGCTGCTGTATTCAGTCTCACACCCAGAAAGCACATGTCTTGAGAGGGTACTAGACTGGACTTTATTTCGTTCACAGAATACCCTAGGCATCTTAGCACTGCTATAACATATTCCAGATGCTGTAGAAGGTCTTCCTTTTCTTGAGCCAGAATCAGGCAGTCGTCCAAGTAAGGATAGATTTGAATTCCTTGAAGCCTGAAGTAAGCTATCACTGGAGCCAGAACCTTGTGAATACCTCTCTGGTAGATGTAGCAAGAAGGGCAATGCAGAGAACTGATAATGAGAATTTCCAGCTCGAAACCGCAGATACTTCCTGCAACTTAGCCTTATAGGCACATGAAGGTAAGCTTCCTTGAGATCTAAAGTTACCATCCAGTGATCTTTGCCCAGCAGAGGTAAAAGCTGTTGTAACGTCAACATCTTGAACTTGGGAATGTCCAGAAAAGTGTTGAGGAGAGATAAATCCAAAATTGGTCTCCACGTGTTCCCCTTCTTTGGTACTAGGAACAGGCGAGAATAAAATCCTAGGCCCTTTCTGATACAGGGACTGGCTGAATGGCCCCCATCTGGAGTAACTGAGAAACTTGCTTGTGAGCCTCCTTTCTTTGTGGAGGAGGAACGTCTGGCATGCCTTTGAAAGGGGCATTGTATGGAAATAAAATCTGTAACCGTGGTGAATGATATCCAACACCCATTTGTCTTGAGTAATTAAATCCCAATTTTCTTTGAAAAGAGACAGTCTTCCTCCCAAAGGAGCTGCCAAACGAGAATCTACTGGCAGCTGAAAAGACAGGTCATTGGGTCTGTTTAAGGACTGACCCCTGCCCTCACCAGAAGTCTGAGCAGGTGAACTCCTGTTCTAGGCCTAAAAGAACCTTGAGCCCTGCCCCTACCACGTCTAGACCTACCCCTAGACTGGGAATCATAAGCAGGATATGTCCACCCCTTAGCAGGTCAATTTCTACTAAACGCTGCACCTGCAAAAATCTTTAACAGTTTGCATAGACTTAGCTTTGTCCTCCATTTTCTTTAAAACTGCTTCCACAGGCGATCCAAACAACACATCAGACTGTAAAGGAGCATCCAAAATCCTTGTCTTAACATGCTCAGCTAAATTCTGATCCTTCAACCAGGCATGCCTGCGAAGAACAGAACTAGTAGCAGCCACCCTGGAGGAGGCCTGTACAGCATCAAAACCACATTGCAAAGAATGCTTACCCACTTGTTCAGACACATGAACCAAATCCAGCAACTCTTTACACTCAATACCTAGCATCCACCTTAGATTTTAATTGTGAAAGGCGATAATTTTGATATTTTAGCATGTGAAACTGACAATTCAACGCCGTCATGGCTAGAGTGGAAGAAGTATACACTTTCTTTCCCCACCTATCCAAAGCCCTTGCCTCTTTATCAGTGGGAACAGGATTTTTAACCACAGAAGCCTTAACACCTTTAGGCCCTTGAGAAATAGTTTCTGGGTCCGCCCTAGGACTCTTAAACAAATACTTATGAGCCTATAATACCTATCAGGCTTAACAGGAGCAGGAGGCAAAGAGTCAGGGTTCAGGGAACCCTCTAAAACATCTTCCACCACATTCAACACAGGAGGAATAGCTAAGGGCCTATGCTGGGGTAAAACAAGAATTCCCTAAGCCTTTTCCTGGAATCAGAGTAATCCTGGCCTTCCCATTTAAAGTGCTCCCTCATGGAATGCAGAGTCTCTGGGAGAAGCTGTGAATCATCCACATCAGAATCAGAATAAGTAGGATACTCCTGCAAGTCTTCTCTGAACACTGTTCAAAACTATCAAACTCGGATCCACCCTAGGCCTCTTATCAGGCGGGGCATAGAACCTCTAATCATAGTAATCAAATCTTCTGCCATTTTAAGCATATGTTGCTTAGGTACAGAACCCGAATGCTAGAGAAGCCCCCACTGAAGCTGAACTAGGCCTACCTCTCAAAGAAGTTTTGGCAACAGAAGGAGAGGCTCTAACTACCTTGGGAAGAGAGGAAGAACAGTTACCTGAGAAGCCCCTCAGCCTGGCCTACCTCCTGAGAAGGCACATCCTGTAACAGTAAAGTCTGCCTGAGACTCCATGGAAACTCCTGGCAAAACCTCTGGCTCCACTGAGGGTTCATCAACCCTAGGCTTCGCTGTTTTGTCCCTCCTCTTATTAATAGCGTTTGTTAAACCTAGCACAAGAGCGGCAACCAACAAACGTCGTGCTTTCAGGCCCTAAGCAAGGTACACACAAGGTATGGTAATCCCTAAGGGTATCTTCAAGAAATACAGTTATTCACTTTTTCTGACATCCGGTTAAATACTGAGGCAAGAAAAACCAAATGTCCCTCGGGGGTACAGCTAGCCACTGTTTTTTCTGTCTGAAACTCCGGGGAAAAAAATATTTCAGAACGCTTCACCACAAAAACAAAACTGCTTCATCGGACCCATGCGGGAAAAAGGGATATGCGTCGGGTCATGCGCATAGTACCCTGACGTACTGGCGTCAGTCTAATGCGCCCTGACGATCAACTGCTGGTACCTTATACTCTGGTATGGACTATACCCAATAGTAAGGACTGCAGCAATGGGGAACGAAGAACATCTTCCTTAACCCCAACAGTTCCCTGCCTCCTCGTCGGAGGTGCAAGACTCAATACTACAGATGGTGACACTTTGAAACAAACTGCAATTCTTACAAACAAGAATAAAGAGAATTTTGAACTTCACTATTTGGATTTTACATTTTTGAGGCATGTCCCCATTACTGTAATGTAAATTCTGAGACTGCGCTACCACAGAGTAGGAGGATTATTCCAAGATACCGCAACCTCAAAACATTTTCCTTATTTACACTTAAACTTCCCACTGTTCTAAGGATTGCAAATTATGGTCATCAGACTTTCATATGTGGACTGGGTGTGATTATTCCACGACTCATCTACCCCATGAAGCCTAGATGTTGGTGACATATCCAGGTGCCAAAAGTTAAAGGCTATACTGTGCATCAAGTCCACCAAGGTGAGCATGGAGTTCCTGCCAAGCAGTGCAGATGCAGTGCAGTCAAAAGATGGTATGGAGAAGTACACACCCCAAGATTCCTACAATGTGCACCCTGCCATGATAGTGGACTCATAATGCTGAGGGGAGTGGAAAAGGGTACATGGGAAAGTCTGACCAGGAATGAAGACCTACCAGAAATCAGGCATCACCCCTCACTGCCAGGAGAAAATTTTAGGTTTTCATTGTGGTATTTCCTACTGTACAGTGATCAAAGATGTGAAGTTTTGCTCCCAGTAAGCTCAGAATAAAAGAACTTACTGGTTGATGGTCAGGCAGGCTAGGAGCTCAAAAAAAAAAAAGCACCTTTGAAACACACTGAAGAAACATTCAATATTAGGAAAAGCCAAGTCTACAGTCCATGACCTTGTGAGAAAAACAGAGTACATATGTGTAAAGAGCAGAAAACTGAAGCTTCAACCCTCAGCACCCCCCAAGGAGGGCTGACAAACACCACATGTTTTCTCCCCCCATAAGAAGATTATGAGATTTAGCCCAAGGGATATGAACTCCCTGCAGACACAAAGCATGCACGCTGTTTTCAGTGGCACTTAGTTTTGGGAGTTGTATTCATTCTGGCAGTAGAATCAGTGGGTCTGTATTAGAACATTGAAGTTTCAAAACTTCTAATGTTCTAATATCGAACCCTATTCAGCGAAAGCTGAAAATATCGAAGCAACAGAAAAACAAATGTTTTCCTAGGGAAAGAATTTGGTTGTCCGTTTCTGTTGCTTCGGTATTTTCAGCACTGTGGTGGAAAGTTACGGGTCGGGTTCAGGTAAGTGTGAGATTGTGTGGATGTAAGTGTTAGGGCGGGGTAGGTAAGTTAGGGCGCGGGTGAGGCGAGTGTGCGATACTGATGGACCTTAGGGTTAGGGTTTGGGTTAAGGTAAGTGGATAGTTAGTGGTGTGTGTATAGTTTAGTGTAGGGTTAGGTGTAAGATTTTAGGTGTATGTGTGTGGATTGCTGTTTGTTTGGTGTGCGTTTGTTGTGTGTATGTGTTTTGGAACAGCAAATTTTTTCCCTAGGAAAAAAATTGCTGTTCTGTATGTTTAATGTTTTCAGCTTTCACTGAATAGGGTTCGATATTAGAACATTCGAAGTTTTGAAACTTCGATGCTCTAATATAGACCCGAATCAGTAAGTCAGACAAACGTGAGACCTAAAAGGCGATTACAATGAAGCAAGTGTTATAACAAACAAGTAAGGCCCTACCACTCAAGGTAAGGTCCTCAAAAAAATAAGCCACCTTTGTCTAGAAAAAAAAAACACCATAGTGTTCCTGCTGAGCAATAAAAGCTCTGCCAGCCTGAAGATGGCATGTATGCAAAAACAAAACAAAATAAAATCAAAACAAAAAATATAACCATCACACTACCCCATTCAATAAGTAGGACACGCTCCTGGCAGAAGACTAATCTAGCATACCGTCGTGGCAGATATAAGTAAGGAAAGATTGAGGATGCAGCCATCATTTGTAAAACTTAATCATTACATTCAATTATTAGCAGCAGTTCTCTTTTAAAGACTAATTTACCATAATTTATTGGTGTTATTACACATGCTTAAAAAGGCCATCACCATGCAGTTCTATTTCACACCAACAAAGCACAAGGACTAACTATAGTGAATAAAAATATCCTGCAAGGAAATCATAATGGCCAAGGTGGGAGGGATACCACAAAAGACAGGGACACTTAGTCATCTATTGCTATTAAAAAGTAGCTCACAGAACTGTCCCATGACATTTAATTGTCTCAGTTGTTACATTTCTGGAT
Source organism: Protopterus annectens (assembly GCF_019279795.1). Lineage (NCBI taxonomy): Eukaryota > Metazoa > Chordata > Ceratodontiformes > Protopteridae > Protopterus > Protopterus annectens. The sequence continues at coordinate 466,902,534 of NC_056733.1, forward strand.
GGGTAAAATACCAAGCGATGCACCTGAAAGTCAGTTAAACATTCCACCAAGAAGAGATCACATCTACCTTGTAGTGCTTAGTAAACAAGTGGCCTCTGGACCAAGTTACAGTTCCACAAATAGCCACAGCAGTTACTCCTAAAGGCCTTGAAGGCTTGCAGTAGTTCTAGCAGAATGCTTTAATGGATTCCCTAAAGAGGTCTGCCTCTGGAGTCATAACAGACTACAGTGCAAGCAAATACCTACCTGGAAATGGTTGGTGTCTCTACCGGGGAACACAACTAGTTTGCTGCAAAGAACATGAAAGTTTGCTCCAGCTTCTGGATTTCCTTGATTTAAGAAATTCATGCAAACAACCTTCCAGGTTCTGCGCTATGCAAGACTTCTTTCCCTATATCTTTTGGGTGGGACAAAAAAAACACAGCTGATCTTTTGATTGAGGAAAACATCTCCATCTAACTTGACCTTACAAGCACAGAAGGGAATGGCAGAAATAGTCTACCTTTACAAAAACTGGTGGAAGGTTCACAAGTACATAAAAGCCTGAAGCCCACCTCAACATGGCTTTTGCTACTGTGCTTTATCACAAAACTCTCTACAAAACAGATGAAGTTTTAACATGCGAATATTTTTTCTAACACCCTTTCTAAATTAAATTATCACTTAAGACATAGGCAAACATACATTAATATAAAAAGTAAAAACATTAACATTATTTTGTTACATACTCCAGTGGAGGTGATCAAAAAGTGTGATGAAAGGGGCAAGTTGATCCCGGGAATCTTTTTCAGCCCTCCTTTTCCAAATTGTCCAAGGGATTTTCTATCTCCTCATCCAATTTTGTCAAAAAAAAAACCCAAAGTAAACCATTAACAAAATTCAGGTAAAAAAAATTGCAAAGGGTTCAAAAACAAGTCTCAAACCAACGAAAGTCCAACAAGTCTGTATGACTCTAAGAGACCTTCTGACCCCCTCCCACCCTGCCCCCCCTTTTTCTTCCAGAAATTCTGGATCTCCATTTTAATCTGTGGCAACATAGTTTCACACAATTGGGCTCTGAAAATCATTAATCAAGGCTACAGACAGCAATGGGAAGAAATTCCTCATTTCAAGGGGGTCTTTCCTCAGCCTCCAGATCAGTTTCTTGTTTCCACCTGTTTTTTATCACATGCTGTTCCAAGGAGTGATAGAACAAGTTCCTCCTTCCCAGGTACGGAAGAGTTTTTATTCAGGGATGTTCATAGTGCCAAAGAAAGAAAATGCTTGGAGACCAGTTCTGGATCTTTCTTTTATAAACCGGTTTGTGATAATGCCAAAACTCAGAATGTCAATTCACAACCTGTTCCCTCTTCCTTTTTCGAGGTTTCTGCTAACACTAGACTTAAAACATATTTATTTTCGCATCCCTATTCATTCAGACTTCAGAAGTTTAAGGTTGTGTGTGTCTGGATCGTATCTGTTCCCGGACTTAGCCTTTGTACTATCCACTGCAAAGTGTCTATCTCCAGTTAAAGCTTATCTAAAGCTACAGGGCATTTACACTTTTCCATATTTAGGTGACTTGCTTATCTTTGCAGAGCCTTTTCCAAAGTGTCAGGAATGCCTCTCTTGGAATCACAAGAGAACACTCAAGTGTCTTTCTGGACTCTTTTACACAGTATTGTTTGTTTGTGTCTTTCAGCTTTTCCCGGTTAGGGGTCACCACAGCGGAACTCCGGTCTGCTAATGATTGGTAGTGGATTTTTACGTACCGGGTTACCAGCCCTGATGCACAACCTTCAATGAAGGTACGCCCCATTCACGTATGCCTCCACACAGAAGACGCTCCGGCTGAGAATAGAACGGGACAACGTCTTGCTATGAGGCGACAACGCTACCGCAGCACCACCGTGATCCTGGGAAATCAACTAGACACCTCAGTTCAATGACCTTTTTTTTCCACAAGAAAAATAGATCTTTATTTAGATCTTTCTAAGGTTTTCTACTCATATTTCACTCACTGCAACAGTCTCATGGCATATATGACTCATGATACCTCTGGCAAGACTACACAGAGAAAAATACAGTGGTATCTGAAATCTCTTTGGTCTCAGCATCAACACCTTTTATTTTTTCAAATCCTACTGCTGGTGTTTTTCAGAAGAGAAATCTTTTGGCAGAGATAGCAGACATCCTTAAATCCAGGTGACCCCTTCTCCTTCTCTGATCCAAAGCAGTCACCACAGACACTTAGGACTTATGGGGAGCAGTTTCAGGAGGGATAAAAGTGCAGGGGTGTGGAACACAAAGGACAGAAGCAAGCACAAATATCAAGGAGATGTCTGCCCTGATAAAGGCCCTCAATTCTCTGAGCCATCTTTCAAATCCAGGCCTCCTCAATTGATTACAGACAATATCACAGTCATGTGGCACAAACAAGCAAGGGGCAACCAGGCCATTCCCTCTTTACAGACTAGCACTGTTAGCATGCGCTATAGCTTCACAGTACAAGTTCACACTGCAGGCACTCTACATCCCATCAAAGCAAAACTGTATGGCAGAAAAGCTGAGGAGGACCAGGGCATTTTTTAACAAATGATGATTAGATTGGGGAGATCTTCCAAGATTTGATAAATCTGTGTAGAGTTCCTCAGGAAGATCTCTTTGCCAACTCTTTGAGCAATTAACAAGATTCTATGCCAGGAATCCATGCAAGAAGGCCTGGAAAACAGATGCCTTTTATTTTTCTTGGACAGGAATGTTCCTGTATGTTTTTCCACCACTAGTGGCCAGTAAGTTTGCTATATCTTCAGCCTCAGTGTAGGCAGCAACATTTACAAACAGTTCAGCACACTGTTGCACTGTGCTTTTGAGATCGCAAACATAACTAAAAAAAATGCCTTGTAATTGGTTTTAGCTTGGGTAGTTATTTCAGCCTCATACGTGGCTTTGGTGGATTTTTATTAAGCTCCTGAGTAGTTTATTTCACTGACAAGGGCTGTAACATTCTGGGAATTACTTTTCTTTCTTTTGGTTAGAATTATTTTCCTTTTATTATAAAGCTTACTGATATTATGGATCCACCATGTGGGTTTGTTTTTGGGTTTTGCCCTGCACTTGTTACTACATGATATAGATGCATCACTGCATCTATTTACGTTAGTTTAGTGTGTGTGTGGGGGGGGGTGTATGTTTCTGATTATTCAGTGGAGTTAACTGGGTTTGATGGGGTCCTTCAGCTTGCCAATGTGTCACTTAGGAGTAGATAGTTTGCCTTAAAGAAATTCTTAAAGGTACCCTGGGTGGAAAGGATCTCTGGCTTAAACTTTACTTTGAAGAAGACTACATTAAGGTCCGACCTAACAAGTGATGAAGATATGCAAGGGACGTTGCAAGATGCTCCTGTATTAAGTAAGGACAAAATCCAAGATGTTATACCCCATAGTGGGTACTCTGAATAATTGTACCAGGACATTCGTATTGACAATGTCCAGGAATCTCTGTGCTTGTGCACTAGTGGTGGTGTTGGTTTCCCAGTTTATAGTTGAATAGGTTAGATTACCTAGGTAAATGGTACTAGGTTTAACACTGAGTGATTCTAGTTCCTGTAAATAGGTGTTGCATCTTTCTTGTATCAGAGTAAGAGTTCTATAGCTAGCTAATACATGTTGCAGAACCTTTTTGTTGGTTATTTATATGTAAAAAAAATTGTACTGCATCTTGCTGTTTTATCAGCCTTGATAAGAGTCTCTTCTGGATGTAGATTGACACCCTCCACCTTTTGCCCCTCCTGCGCAGTAGCTAGTTTAAATGTTTGGAAGGCACTGTAGCCATGTACAGCTGGAGTGCGCTCTGCTACTTTTAACCATGTATCAGTCACCACACAGGCATCAATGTCCCCCAGGGTATAAAGGGCTTACAGGGAGAGAATTTCTTGTTTAAGCTCCTAGCATTGATCAGCAACACCTTCATATTTTCCATTGCTTGTTTTGTTATGTTGGTAAGTTTATCACATTGCATTGTCTAAAAAAGGCACTATGGGGTGGACATTGTCTTTGCCAATAACAGATACCCTAGAGGACACAGATGCATGTCATCCACAGTGATTCAACATGGTCTGTATCATACCCTCCAAGGCTGACAAATATTGGCCCCCCTTTGTACGACACCAAAGTCTATGCCAATTGTTGAAGTCAGTTATTTTTACTCATATCATGGCAGCATCATTGGAGAAGGTAGAATGCTGCTCAGTGCTAATCTTATACCGGACGTGGACACATACTCAGATCTCCATCATGTCTCTTATCATATAGTCCAGGGATGTACATCTCAAAGCATCAACACTGGTGTGAACTGCAACAGAGTCATAATGGTACTTGTTCAAGGACTAGAGTGTATGCATGTATGATTTGATGGATCCTGGCACAAGACAAGCAAATAACCATCACTCATTCCTTACTCAGCCTGGTAAGAAGCACCTCTACTCACAGATCATTTGCATCATGATTATCACTGCAGATGGGAATCAAACCCACTATCCTTGGCTTAGGATGCCAATGCCTTATCCATTAGGCCACTGGTGCCTGTAGGTCTTAGAATGGAGTAACCTATAACAAGAATGTTTGACTGGATCAATGCCTGCCTTATTGGCTCAGCATCTGTGATGTTGGGACTTGTTATGTGAGGAGGTAGTGTTAACTTAACTGTGTATGCTTTGGGCCCATTTTGTGTTTTGGAAGTTTGTTTAGCAAGCTAATCTTTAGGACCTCAGCATATCATGAGTTATGTGAATTATGATGACCTTGGAGAAGTGTGGTGTATTGCTGACTATTCTGGTGTCTGAATTTACTTTGAGAGATTTTTGCCTCCAAAAATATTGCACAAGTACATCTTTCACACACTATGTTACACTGAGTAATAGTGGATTGTCAAACAGCATGAGAATTCTTGCAGTGTCTCAAGATTCCCATTTTAGTTAGTCGGGCTAGAGAAGTTGTCGGGAAGCGCTGGTCTATGACACTGACAGGAATGACTCTAGCAGCAGGGGCAACTATAACTGCTTAGAGTTCGGTTTTAAGACAATGTTTGGGTAGGCTTGCCACATTACTTAAAGTTCAATACAAAATAACTAGCTTGAAAACCTTCTTCTGCCACCAGCAAGAACCAGTAAACTAATTATAGTAAAAAATAAATAAATAAATAAATAAATAATTTAATAGTAAAATCAGTGCATGTATTAGCAGTACATTCAGTATTAAGCATCAAAGTATCAGTGGACTAGTCTGACATACACTCAGTACATAAAAAAGAAACTAGGATTTAATACCAACAGTTAGACTCCTTAAACAGTAATATGCAGTACAACAACGCACTGAAATTACTGACACAAGTTTGGTGGGAAAGAAAAAAAGTACAGTTTTGTACCTACCATAAATGTAGATGTCCGATAGGCATGCATCTGCAGTCCTTACAAATGGGTTGTCCTGTCGTCAGGCAGCCCTTCGGTCGGCCGGATTCCAAAGTCTGGGTCTGGCCTCGGCTGGTGTCGCACTTCACCCGACGTCATAGCTGCAGTTCTTCGGGTATAAAGGCATCAGCCGACGCCATTTTCCTCAGTGTTTCTTGCCCCAGATGCCAGGTGCCCTCTAGGAAGGCTAAATTTGGATAAATGCAAATGGTTCCAAATAGTAGAGAGCAAATAAAAAATAAGCATGTATGTACATATATACAAACAAATACACCATAATAGATTCCCCCAGCTAGCTACAAGATGGGCAAATACCCTAGGAGTACCACAGAGGGGAAGGAGGGTGGGTAATCCTGACTGCAGATGCATGCCTATCGGACATCTACATTTATGGTAGGTACAAAACTGTACTATGTCCTTCAAGGGATGCATCTGCAGTCCTTACAAATGGGTAGAATACCATAGCCAAACTGGGGGAGGAGGAGAAATAAGATTATGGTGTAGTTAAGATCCCTTGCAAAACAGCAGTGGCAAAACCTGCTCGGGATCTGGAGTATAAAGGTAAATTATAATGCTTGGCAAATGTATGCACGGAGCTCCAAGTAGCAGCCTCTAAAATGTCTTTGGTAGCCACTCCTCGTAAAAAAGCTGTGGTAGTGGCTGTAGCCCTTGTAGAGTGAGGCCTGATGTTTTCTGGAGTTTTCTTCCCATGGTAGGAATAACAAAATCTAATGCAATTTCCTATCCACTTAGAGATTGTCCGTTTCGAAATTGCTTTTCCTTCCATTCCTGTTGCATATGCTACCAGTAGCTGGTCAGTTTTTCTATTGCTCTTGGTCCTGTCCAGGTAGTAACGTAATTGTCTATGTACATCCAAGGTATGCAACAGTCTTTCTCCCCTGTTCTGTGGGATGGGGAAGAATGTAGGTAGGTGGATAGCTTGATTTAAAGATACCCTGGAGACCACCTTTGGCATAAAAGTAGGATTAGTTCTCATGGACACTCTGTCTTGATGGAAGATCAGGAAGGGCTGTACTGCCATTAATGCCTGTAGCTCGGATACCCTTCTTGCTGAAGTGATTGCAAGCAGGAAAGCAGTTTTCCATGATAAGTACTGTAATTCTGCTGTTGCTGCTGGTTCGAAGGAGGGAGTGTCAACTTTTCTAGCACAAAGTTCAAGTCCCATGCTGGCAATGGTGGCTTCCTAGGTGGTTTTACGTTTTAATTCCTCTCAGAAACTGCCTGAGTAGAGGATGTGAGAAGACTGGAGGATCCAAGTTGTATTCTGCTGAAATAGCTGATGCATGAATCTTAATGGAAGAATAGGACAGGCCGTTGTGGAAGAGCTCTGCCAAGTATTCCAGGACGTTAGCTATGTTTACCAGTGCCACATTTTTTCCTTTTGCAGTACTCCAAATGAGATATCTTTTCCATTTTGCTGAATAATTTTTTCTTGTTGAGGGTCTGCGAGCCTCCAAGATAATGTCTTTAACCCTTTGAGATAAATCTGGGTTATTTGGTCTTATGCAATGCTCCAGGCAGCCAGCTGCAGTGTTTTCAGGTTTGGATGTAGGGTTTTGAAGTTGTTCTGTGTTAACAGCAGGGGAACAAGGGGCAGAGGCCATATCTGTTCTCGAGACATACTCCTCAGTAATAGGTACCAATGTTGCCTTGGCCCGTCTGGAGCTATCAGGATGATCCTTGGATGGTCTTCTTTGATCTTCAATAGCACCTTGTGCATCAAAGGAAGAGGTGGGAATGCATATGCTGTCAGGTTTTTCCAACTGAAGGATAGGGAGTCCACTTTCCAAGCAAGTGGGTGGTACGTCCTTGTGCAGAATTTTTTCAGTTGGTGGTTGTGTGGGGATGCAAATAAGTCTATTTCTGGTAGTCCCCATTTCCCTGTAATGGTTTTGAAGATGTCGGATGCAGCATCCATTCGTGAGCATCCGTGGTAGTTCTGCTCAGGATGTCTGCTAGTATATTTTCTTTTCCTGGCACAAAAATTGCTTGTAACTGAATGTTGTAGCTCAGGGCCACATTCCAGAGGTCCATTGCCATCCGGCATAGAGGGTATGAATGTGTGCCTCCCTGTTTGTTGATGTACCACATAACTGTGGTGTTGTCCGTCCTTATCAGCAGTTGACCCTGTTGAAGAAATGGTCTGAATGCCTGAATTGCCAGTTTTACTGCCAGCATTTCCTTTTGATTTATGTGTAGGTGCAGCTGGTCTTGAGTCCATAAGCCTTGTATGCACTTGTCCAGCATGTGTGCCCCCAACCGAGGTCTGAGGCGTCTGTTGTGATGGCCTGGCTTGGCTGAGTGTTGTGGAAGGGCAGTCCCTTGTTTAATTGACAGGCCTGAGCCCACCATTGGAACTCTTGCTTCAGGCATGGAATTATTGGAATTTGGGTTTCTAGGCTGTGCTTGTGCTGAGACCATAAATTCCTTAGGTACCACTGTAACTTTCTCATATGTAGTCTGGCATTTGGAACTAATATTATGCAGGATGCCATGTAACCGAGGGCTTGCAGGACTTTTCTTGCTGTTAGCTGGTTCTGCTTTGTTAATGCCATGAAGTAGAGAGGGAGTTGCTCCTGTTTTCTACTGTCAGGAATGCCATTTGTTTTGATGTGTCCAGATCTGCACCCAAGAAGGTTATCCTTTGGGATGGTATCAGCCTTGACTTTTTTATATTGACTGTGTATCCCAGGGCTTGTAGTAGATGAATGACCCTTTCCAAATCTTTTGTTAATTTGCTTTTGTTGTCCGCTTGTAACAGGCAGTCGTCCAGGTAAGGGTAAATTTGAATTCCCTGAAGCCTGCAATGAGCAATTACTGATGCCAGGCATTTCGTGAATACTCTGGGCGCAGTAGATAAGCCAAAGGGCAATGCTGAGAATCGATAATGCTCTGATCCTGCAAGAAATCTGAGGTATCTTCTGCAATTTGGTCGTATGGGGACGTGCAGGTATGCCTCCTTGAGATCTAGAGTTACCAGCCAAGACTCCTTGCCCAGCATGGGAAGAAGCTGCTGTAGGGTCAGCATTTTGAATTTTGGAACAATGAGGTATGTGTTTAAAGCGGACAGGTCGAGAATAGGTCTCCATTGGTTTTCTTTTCTTGGTACCAGGAAGAGTCTGGAGTAAAATCCTTGCCCTTGTTCCATAGATGGTACCCTTTCTACAGCTCTCATCCATAGTAAGTGAGTTATTTGTTCTAGAGCTTCTGTCTTCTGATTTGGAGGTAGGTTTGGCATTCCTCTCTTCCTTGGTAGAGTAGAAGTGAAACCTGTAACCTTGGTCTATTGTCTGTAAAATCCATTTGTCTCCTGTGATGTAATGCCAGTTTACTGAAAATAAGGCTAGCTTCCCGCCTAAGGGTGCTTCTAGTTGTTCCCTGGTAGGCGGTGCCAGAGCCAAGTCACTGTGATTGTCCTGTGGAAGTGGTGGTGGCTGGATCTGTGGCTGCACCTCGCTGGTTGTTATTTTGCCACTGACGTCCCCTGTAGGCACCTCTGGATTGACCCCTGCCTCGAGCGCCTATTCCTGCCTCTCGGAGCTCTGGAGGTGTCTGGAAAGGACCAATTCTTGGAAGGCCAGTTCCTGCTAAACCTTTGAGGCTGGACCTGCAAGAAATCCTTGACTGTCTGGACAGCTTTTGCTTTCTCTTCCACCTTCTTCAGCACCTGCTGTGCAGGGGAGCCAAACAAATTGAGCTTATCCATGGGAGCATCTAGGAGCTTTGATTTAACATGGTCTGGTAAGGACTGCTCTTTTAACCATGCATGTCTTCTGATCACTGTGCCAGTCATGGCTGATCTAAAGGAAGCCTCCAGTGCATCATAGCCGCATTTTAAGGAATGATTACTGACCTGCTGAATGTTATGTACCATTTCCTGTACAGATTTTTTATCTAATGGTTCATCAGAGGATAGTTTTTTAGTTAACTGGTCTAACAAATTCCTGATACTGAATCATGTGGAATTGGCAGTTCAAGGCCCTAGCTGAAAGAGTAGCAGAAGTGTAAACTTTTTTACCCCATCTCTAAGGCCCTAGATTCCCTTTCAGAGGGGAGGGGTTTTTTGGCAGAGGTAGCTGCTACAGCCTTGGGTCCCTGGGAGATAGTTTCGGGATCTGCAAAAAGGGCCTTATACAAATGATAATGTGTGTCTGGAACCCTGTAGTACCTATCGGGCTTAGCCGGGGCCGGAGGTAGAGAATCAGGAGCAGTACAAGCATCATTAAATGCATCATCCACAACAGTAAGTACTGGAGGAATGGCTAAAGGCCTATGCTGTGGCAAATGCAAAAAGGTTCTAAGCCTTTTCCTAGAGTCTGAAAAATCCTGGCCCTGCCATTGAAATTGTTCCCTCATAGCATGCAAGGTTTCCCCAAAAGAAAATTCCTCAGGCGGAGAGGCAGAAGGAATGGATTCTTCTGCATCAGAGTCCTCATAAGGAGGAACTGGCTCAAGGGGGCTCTACTCTAGTCCTCTTCTCTGGAGGTGGGTGAGAGGCCCTGTCTGGATGTGGTTGGGATCCCCGGATCAAAGAAATGAGATCCTCTGCTAGACCAAGCATTTGTGAACTAGAGCTAGGCCTGTGAGAGGGGGTCTTAGCAGGCACAGTTTTGGTAGGTTTTGCTGCTTTAGCCCTGGCAAAGGCCTTAATCGACATGGATGCAGGAGGCCTAGCAGCTCCACGTGCAGGGGTGGATATATCCAAAGGGATAGTGTCAGATAAATCCTGTGAACCTGCAAGAGCAGGTGGGATTTCAGTAGCAGATTCAGCCAAGCTAGATGAGGCCTCGGTAAGAGGTAAGTTTTCGGCCGAAGGAAGAACCGTGGACTCGGTTTCCTTTTCCTTGCGCTTTTTAGAAATTTGCGTAGTCGGAGTATCCGATGGCATAATGTAAGCAAAAGCGGAGCCGAAAAACTCTTCAGCAAATTCCGACCGACGTCTAAGCGTCCGTCGGTTGAAAGAAGCACAGGCTAGACAAGCTGCTACGTCGTGGTCTGGGCCTAAGCAAGGTAAGCAGTAAGAGTGGAAATCTTTATGAGGTATTTGTTTCCCACAAGTTAAACAGTTATTCACTTTTTCTGACATCGGCTGAGGCAAGAAAGAGTCCCCAACGGGGTACTTAGCTTTTTAGAAGTCTTCGGTAGTAGTAATCTCTGGTTCTGACCGACCGGCACTTGCAAACAGCTTCTGCTTCGGGCGCCACGCGGCAAGAAAGACTGAGGAAAATGGCATCGGCTGATGCCTTTATACCCGAAGAACTGCAGCTATGACGTCGGGTGAAGTGCGACACCAGCCGAGGCCAGACCCAGACTTTGGAATTCGGCCGACCGAAGGGCTGCCTGACGACAGGACAACCCATTTGTAAGGACTGCAGATGCATCCTTGAAGGACATCATCAAACCCTTGACTTTTAGAAAACTTGCTTGGAACTGCCTTAAAGTAAAGACTAGTCCTGAACTAGCCTAACATACACTCAGTACCTGCAAAATGTACTGCAACTATGTACTGGAATTACAAAAATAGCATTAAAGACCTTAGCTAAGGCAGATAAAGACTGTTAAAATGAATTAAAAATCCTATCACTAACTGAAAACACCTATTTTTCTTTCTCCATGTAATGGAACTATTACGATGCAACAGCAATTTAAAAGATCACAGCAAGCAGCAGCTTTGAAATTTTTAGACTCCGCTGTGAGATGATTGGCCTGGAAAGTACAGTTATGCAAGTTAAAATGACCATAACAGTAGATGTTTGAATGATAACTGCTGCAGTAATCTTAGCTATATGGGTTACACCCTGCTAAGAACTGTAGATTTGATCTGGGACACTCCCCCAGTCCCATCTCTTTACCACATTCTACCAAATAAACTCTTTCTGCACTTGCTTTTAGTCCTTTTTAATTTAATTGCATTTTTTAAACTGTGTTTGGTCTAATATTGCTACATACTCAAGTGTGCTAGCTTGCACTGCATGTGAATTTTTACTACTTTTCTGTATAAAAAAAAAAAATAAAAAAAAAAAATGTAAGCCTGTTTCCTACCTTTCCTGTAACTACTATTCCAGATACAGATTTGCTGTATCCAGCACTGTATGTAAGCTTCTGAGCCTTTCTGTGTTGGAGGGAAGCCTTCTAGCTTATCAGTGGGAATGGTAAGCACTAGCTAACCTGTCTACCACATAAGGAGTGGTTCTGGCCCATAAATTGTACTTATTGGCCGTTCGGGCAATCTCTTCCATCTCTCTCAACTTTCTGATTTGAAAGCCTGCATTTGCACTTGTTTCTGTCCTGTAACTCGTCTAGTGCAGATACAGATTCTTAGTTTTAGCACTTAAATTTGCTTATTCATGCTCAGCACTTGTTCAGAACTTGTAAGCACTAAATAAGCTACTAATTACTATAGCACTCATTCTTCCTCATTATCTAGAGGAAAACAGTTTTTGTACTAACTTTTCTCACTTGCTTAGAGAAAAACAGCTCTTGTACTCACTTTCCTCACTTACCTAGAGGAAAATATTTTTTTATTCAGACATGTCCAAGGGTCAGCTCCCGTGTTCTCTCCTGTCTATCTGATGAATCTGGGCATCTTGAGGCAATGTAGAAACTGCCTCATGTACACAGACAACCCTCTCCTCCTACCACCCAACACTACAACCTGTGAGAGATGCACTTATCTAGCCAAACTGGAGGCAAAGCTCTCTCCAACAAAGACTGAACTTGAAAGTCATGAGGAGAAGGTAAACATTTGCACCACACCACACTCATCAAATAGTCTCACACCACCAAAATCCACACATAGTAACACAAAAACATTTGCGGAGGCTCTCAATAATAATCTGTTTAAGCAACATAGACCTCCAAAGCAGAAACGCAAGCAACCTCCATCCCCCAACACAACCCAAATGACACATAGCCCACAGACTCAGTGTGCCACTCAACCACAGCCAATAAGGCAAAACAACGTACCCAACACACTAGTCATAGGTGACTATAGTCAGGCACACTGATGTCCCACTCACCAAGCTAAACAAGGAGAAGGTTACTGTCAGCTGCCTGTTGGGTGCCAGGATCCGCCACATAACCCACGCACTCTGGTCACTCCACAAGTACAAATATGACTCTGTCATTGTCCATGTTGGTGTGAATGACCCGAGACGTACCTCCCTGGACTACATGAAAAGAGACATGGAAGAGCTCTCCGATCTTGTAAAGTAGAATTCTGCCATCGCCCAGAATTATACCGCAGTACAAGGACAAAATGATTGACTTCAACAATTGGCTAAGCTTCTGGTGTCATTCTAAAGGGATCCAGTATCTGTCTGCTTGGAATTACATGGTTGAGAGACCACGATGCTTTGCCACAGATGGCCTGCACCTGTCGTCCCTGGGATTCCGGATACTGGCTAAGGATCTTGCTGCCCCTATAGTGCCTTTTTTAGGCAAGGTTCAAATAACAAATTCACCACCATAACAGGAACAGGCCTGAGGGTAATGCTACTCTATACTAGAAGTCTAAATCTCAAAATGCACTCACTCGAGACACTCCTTAAAAATGGAGAACATCGATATCTGTACAGTGACTGAGACCTGGTTCAAGGCTCCCGAGAGCACCCCTGCACTACCAGGCTATAACTCATATCACACTTTTCGGCCATGTAACCTGGACCAAAACACCAAAGGCAGAGGTGTGTCCATACTCATTAAGGATATCCACACCTCCAAGCTAGTTGCTCAGCATAATGCATCCGAGGTTATCCAAGTGCAACTAACTCTGGGCAAAACTGCAATTCAAATTGTAGCTTGCTACAGATCCCCCCACCATGCCCCAGGATTCCCACTCCTCTTTTCTTGATGTACTGGAAAATATTAGGGTTCAACCAAACACCCTAATAATGGGCAACTTCAACTACCCCACCATTAACTGGGAAAACTACTCGTGTACCAACTCCTTAGCTCAACGCTTTCTGGAATTCATAAACTCCAATGCCTGGATCAACTTAGCCACACCCCCACCAGGGGCAACAATATCCTTGACCTAGTCATTACCAACATGAGTGACCGGTGTTCCACACCTGAAGTCAACTCCTCATTGGTCTGATCCGACCATAAGCTAATCACCCTTGATATCCACATAACGCCCCCACCCCCCATTAAGGAAACCACAGTAAAAAAATTTCTCCAAAGCCAACTTCATGCTTCTTAAGGCAGAAGTGATGAACTTCATGGCACCCATGCAGATGGACAGTGCAGTTACAACTGCTGAATCCTACACAAATGCACTCTATAAGCACTTACACAAGTGCATGGATCGTGCTATCCCAAACAGAACCAAGATGCTATCCTCCAAATAAAGGAAGCCAATCTGGTGGTCCCCTGCCATAAACAAACTGTACAACAGAAGGAAGAACCTGTTGCAAAAGACAGTAAAATCCCATGAGTGGAGGAGCTCCCTGGTCAGCCTCAGTAAGAAGCTGAGATTCCTTATAAGATCCTCCAAAGCTAGCTACAAAAACAAAATCACCACTAATTCCAAGGACAACCACAAAGCATTCCATAGCTATGTCAAGAATCTCGATGGCAACACACAGATCTGCTCTGAGTTACAGCACAAAGGCAAGAAAATTACAGAACCAGCTGATATTGCCAACATCCTGGCAGATATTTCAGTGCTAACTTTACCCCCCTCTCACCCCCTAAAGGGCCCATATCTATACAGGAAGAATACAGAGTCCCTGTAATCACAACTACGCAGGTAAAAGCTGCACTCTCTAAAGCCAAAAACACAGCATCCATGGGACCAGACAACATCCCAGGCTGCGTTTTACACAAACTTCAGAACGAATTGGCTCCCCACTTAAGCACCATGTTCAATAATAGCCTTGCATCAGGCTTTGTGCCCACTGAATGGCACACAGCAACAGTTATCCCACTCTACAAAGGGGGAGCCACCACTGATCCCGGGAACTATCGACCTATTAGCCTAATAAGCCTGGTCTGCAAGGCCATGGAACGTATCATCATGGAACTCATAAACAAAGACATTGGTAACCTCCAAACTCTGGATCCCACCCAGATCGGGTTTGTGAAAGGCATATCATGCCTCCTGAACCTGATCGACTTCTTTGAGGCAGTCACCAAAGCCGTAGATGAGGGTAAGGTGGTTCACACAGCCTATCTTGACCTCTCCAAGGCTTTCGACACCATCCCCCACTCTGGAATTATAGCTAAACTCACTAAACTAGGTATAAATCCCTACGTCACAAGATGGGTTGCCAACTGGCTCACTGACAGAACCCACACTGTAAAAGTTGCAGACTCTAAATCTGAGTACCACAGGGTTCTGTCCTGGGACCTCTCCTGTTTGGTATCTACTTCTCTAAGTACAGGCTAACACAGAAGGCCTCTAGCTAATGAAGTTCGCAGATGACTGCAAACTAGGAGCCATAGTCAAGTCCCCAAATGATGTGGACATCCTACAGAAGGACCTCGCTGAGACAGATGCCTGATGTCAGAGCCATGGCCTCAAGCTCAATGCCAAAAAGTGCAGTGTCATCCCCTTTGGTAAAAACTCTGTACCCATGAACTACTACATAGGCAGCAATCTACTCAACACTGAATGCGTGATAAGAGACCTTGGGACCCAGGTGGACAGTAGTCTCTCCTTTGATAGTCACATCGCCACAGTAGTCAGGAAATCCTTCTACGTGGCACACCTCATCATAAAAGGGTTCTCATCCAGGAAAAAGAGGTATTTGTTCTCCTCTACTCGACACTCATTAGACCCATTATACAGTACAATGCCCCTTTTGGAATGTACCTCACAAGACATCTGCAGCAGCTGGAAAGGCCACAGAAGCACCTCACAAAGAGGATTACTGGCCTCAAACAAATGCCCAACACTGACCGCCTCAAAAAACTCCAGCTTTATTCCATAGCATATCGCCTACTCCGAGGTGATCTCTGCCTAACATATAAAGCTATGTCAACCCCAGAGCTGTTGGACATACTACACCTAAAGAAATCCCAATCCCTCCAAGCTACACGCTCTAGGGACCTAAACCTTGTCACCACAATAAACAGGACATGCTGGAGGGATAGATTCCTGTCCCAGAGACTTCCCATACTCTGGAACAGGCTACCCATCTATGTCAAGCAAAGTTCTTCATTAGCACTCTTCAAGAAAAACATTGATGAGTGGATGGGAAATAGGAAATACACCCCAGGGATCACTTTTTTGTCTCTGCTCGACAGTGGCACAGGAAAATAACTTTCTTGGGTGGCGTAAGCCAGAGAACCTTCTTGGCTAGGCTTACGTAGGCCCTTGGGCTGATAGCCTAGAACATACCTATGAACCTATTAAGAACATAACAGCTGTCCAGCTTCCAAAGCTACAGGGCACCTTCCACACACAAACTGTCAGCCAGCTTGAGCTGAGCTGACTAAAAGACAAGTTTGGGTTCAAAGCCCTTCAAAGCTTTCCTGTCAGCACAGAGAGGGAGGGTGAGCTCTGAAAGATCAATGTTGTTGTGTCTTTCGGCTTTTCCCGGTTAGGGGTCGCCACAGCGGAACTCCGGTCTGCTAATGATTGGTAGCTGATTTTTACGTGCCGAGTTACCAGCCCTGACACACAACCTTCAACGAAGGTACGCCCATTCACACATATCTCCACGGAGAAGACGCTCTAGCTGAGAATCGAACCGGACAGCGTCTTACTGGGAGGCGACAACGCTACCGCAGCCCCACCACCACGGGTTGAAATGCTAGGACCAAAAATAAAATAAATACATGTCCACACCATGGCATAAAAAAGGGGGGATGGAGGGAGTGGCTACTGCAGCAGTGACCATGTGAACATCTATTGCTAAGTTTTGCTAACACAATTATACTACGTTCAGCACTAGCCATAGGTATATGGGTAGATTACCTTAGCTAGCTACACTTGGGAGGTGTAAGGAGAAGAGTCCAGGAGCCCCTGGAGAATGGCCCTAGTAAAGCCTGATCTGGACCGAGAGAAGGAATCAAGGTTATGGTGTTTCATAAAAGTGTGCACAGAGGACCACATAGCAGCTTCTGGAATACTTCTTATAGTGGTTTGTAAAAGTATATACAGAGGACCAAGTAGCAGCTTCTAGAATCCAATCCTTTTCAAAAATCCATAGATGAAGCTAAGGCCCTGGTACAGTAAGCCTTGATCCTGCCTGGAATAGTTTTGTTATGGTGGGTATAACAAAAGGTGATATCCTTGGAGAACAATTTGGAAATGGTCTGTTTTGACACAGGTTGTCCCTCCTTACCTTCACAAAAAAATGTAACAACTTCTATATATATTTCTATATCACATTCTCCTTCCCTTTTCTAAAGATCCCTCTGTTATTTTATCTGTTTTACAATATTCAATACTTTAAATGCAGCTGGTTTAGTCTTTGATTTCCATTTTCTAGTAAATGCTTTTTTGTCAGCCAACAGAATTAAACTAAGACCTTGTATGCCTAGGCAATTCAGATCCTGTATCCCAGCTCAAAAGAATAAATGTCTTAGTTACATCCATTTGCTCACCCAATACTTATGTCAAACTACTCTGCAGGGAATTTTTAAAAATCTGCCAGCTCATTACAATCCCAAAATGCACGTTCCCAGTTAACTCTTTCTTCCCTACCATGCCTCGAACAACTACTAACTAAAGAGAAAAAAAAATCCTTGAAGTCTGAATGGAGTATAATAATATCTATGCAAACACTTTCAAGCAAAAATCCTAAACCATCTGGACTTTCTGCATACTTGGAAGCCATATATATATGTCCCTCCATTGTTATATAGAAAACTGTTAGGTCAGAGCTCTTACAGGCAGGAATCTGGCAGTCTGGTTCTAGACAAACTGTTTCAAAAATATCCAGGAGAGGTTCCTGGGCTGGAGGAACAGCTAGTGTTTTTGGAGGGCCTAACCCCAGAAGTTTCATGGCCCATTCTTTGGGGAGGGGGGGTGAAGCTTAGGCCTCATGTGCTTGCAACTGGAAATGGTCTCATAAGGGAAAGAGAGAGAACAAGACAGTCTGCAAAGGGCAAGCTCTCTAGTGAAGTCTCACAGGCCAGGGTGCCCTTACTGTCTGTGTCGTAAGATAAAGGGAAGGACAGCTGACACAGTCAGAATCTTCTGTCTCATCTTTGGGGTCACAGAGTTTGAATTGCTCAATGGAGAGGTCTCCTTTCATTTTGGAAGGCCTGACTCCAGACACAGAAGGCTTATCTTTATTAGGCTGCTGACTGCAGAACTTGGTAAATTCCTTGGGCTGGTTCTCCATCCTGATGAGAGAGGCAGGGGTGGGGGATAATGACTGGATACAAGCATGCACAGATGCAGACCTCAGAGTATCTCTTCGGTTTTGAGGACACTAGTGACGTCTTGGGAACTCAATGGGAGGAGATAACCCTGGGCTCCAACTTTCTAAATGTGCAGATGTATGGATGGCACTACTAGAAGAAAAAAAAACTGGATTCAGTGTGTTGGAATAAGACTTATTACAGATAAACTGCTACCCCCCACTGCTTGATAGTGATCACATTGATCAGGAATGATATGATCCCTCTACAGGATAATCTGAACAAATTAGAGGAGTCATAAATCAAACAATACATTTATTAAATACTATAAACAACATGCTTAACTCCAGTGACTGGAAGCCTATTTTCTGCAAAACAGACATTAAAGAAGGATGGTCAAAGATCTGTAATTTTTCCTGATGGTACCAACCAGATATCTGGGCTAGAAATTTTAAATGCTCAAAAAGACAATCTTGCAAAAGGCAAAGCAACTAGTACACAAAAGGTATACAAAATAGAGCATCTTAAAACAATATCAAGACAAAAAATATATCTGTATACTTGCAAACTACTTAAAACAATTAAGAATGGATATAAAAACTGTGAATTACTGAACAAATGCAAGAATAATAAAATATCCTTTTATAACTATGTTACTGATAGCAAGACTAGCACAGCTCACACATTTACAAGAAGGCAAAAGGAAATGATTATTTGACGCATATTTCTGAACATTTTAGGGCAATGGAAATACAACAATTTCAGGGCTAAACAGTGAAAGGGCCAAGGGCCTTATCAGAGGCTTAAAAATCCACGGGGCAAATGTTTTGGATAGTATAAGATCGCACCACAGGACTTGAAAATGGCAATCATCATGCCAATACTTTAGAATAAGGGAATCATCATGAAGCAAAAAGGATTTTTTTTTTTACAAGTAGCATCTTTAAATGATCATTGATGACATGGGCAATCATATATTTATATAAATGAAAGTAAATCATACTGACATTTTCAGTTGCAAGCATTATACACTTATCTTCTGTACAGTTATTATAATTCAAACATTACATAGCTCATTCAATTTCTGCCTTCCCTTAAACCTAATTTCTCCTCCACAACCTTTTTCTATATATAATGTTCCCACAACTTCTTCCTATCTTTTTCTAAAGATCCCACTTGCAGTTCTTTTATCTCTGTTACTATATTCACTTCTTCTAATACGGTTGGTTTAGACTGATTTCCATTTTCTAATAATTGCGTTTTTGGCAGCCAACAAAATTAAAATTAGTAAGGCCTTAACTCTAGGAAATTTTGATTATGGGTCACATCTCAAAATAAATAAATTTTCTTAGTCACACCAATTTGTTCACTCTATTTCTGGCAGAGTAGTCTGCAGGGAATTTTTAGTCTGCCAACTCATTACACTTGCAAAATAAGTTTCCAATTACCTCTTTCTTCCCTATCACACTTCCAACATTTGCAATCTACCAAAGGAAAAATAATTTTGCTTGGGGTATAAAAATACCTATGCAAACACTTCCAAGCAGGGATCCTAAATCTTCTGGACTTTGTTGCATATTTGGGAGCAAAACATATATATTCGCATTGTTTCTTTGTGAATTGCTTATCTTTATCCCTCTTCCCAATCCTTTCTAACCTCCTCAGATTGATTTCTACAGTTATCATGCAACATTTTATCTGCTTTACTAATTATCCATTTTTTTAACAGCAGATTCTGTTCTAGATTCTTTCACCAAGGATCCCTCTCTATTCCTTTCGCTTTGCCTATACTCTAGATATCAATCCTTCATAGGGAAGGCAATCTTGAGCCTGCATTCCAAATTAATTCTTGGTCTCTTCCCATTCTATTACATTTCCCCCTCTAGTTATTTGCTCACAATACCTTGGTTCCTTTGCCAGTTTTATCCTATAAATTCTATCCCCCTCTCTTGCCTGTGCACCTAATTGCAGTCATCCCTACTGGCAGAAAGGATTGTTGTGTAAAACCTTACCATAACCATAGTTGTCCTCTTTTACATGTGGGAAGTCCTCCACCCAATGACCAGATGTCCAGTCAGTATACAACAGCTTTTAGCTACTGCAGGTACATGGGACGTCTCATGTACGTTCTGACGTCAGCCATAAAAGGACATCCACACATACAATCCTCAGAACTGAAATTCTCAAGGAGGAACACCAGAACAAAGAA
This sequence comes from Protopterus annectens, assembly GCF_019279795.1. Taxonomy (NCBI): domain Eukaryota; kingdom Metazoa; phylum Chordata; order Ceratodontiformes; family Protopteridae; genus Protopterus; species Protopterus annectens. The sequence continues at coordinate 466,922,528 of NC_056733.1, forward strand.
TCAATATAAAACCATCCAAAGAAGGAACAAGATGTAGGGAGAAGGTGGGAGGGACAGAATACTGCAACACAGAAGAGAAGGACATTTATGGGTATGGTAAGATTTTACACAACAATTCTATGTCTTTCTATTCAATGATGCAGTATTCTTTACATGTGGGAGAATACCAAAGCTTAGTAGGCATCCTGGGAAGAGGAAGAAGAGGAGGAACTTTGCACAGAATAATTTTCAACAAAGCCATGCAGAATGGCCCTAGCACACTCTGCTCTTGATCTAGAAACTATTTCTAGCTTGTAATGTTTGGTCAAAGTATGCATAGAAGATCATGTAGCAGCCTCTAGAATTTAATTAGTATCCAGACCTTTAAACAATGCCCTGAGGAAGACACAAATCTAGTAGAATGAGCCTTAACTGGCACAGCAAGAGATTTACCATGGAAATCATAACAAAACACAATAGCTTTGGAAATCCAGGAAGAAAATGTTTAGAGACAGGCAAACCAGAGCCCTAGGATGAAAAGACACAAAAAGATCAGATTTCTTAATAGCCTTAGTCTTATTCAAGTAGAATATTAGTTGTCTATCCCAAGGTATGCAAGATCCTCTCACTAGAGGACTGAGGAGAATGAAAAACGTGGGCAAGTGAACAGACTAATTAAGAGACACCTCATTCACTACCTTAGGCATAAAAGGATTGGTATACAGAGAAACCCTATCCTTGTGGAAAACCAAGAAAGATGGAGAAGCCAACAAAGCCTGAATCTCCAAAACCCTCCTGGCACTTGTCAAGGCTAACAGAAGCACAGTCTTCCAAGTACAAAACTTTAAAGAAGCTGAGGCTACAGGCTCAAAAGGAGACCGTAATCTTCTCTAAGACATAGTTCAAATCCCAAGGAGGTGGAACTATTTTCCTGGGAGGTTTAATATGTAGGATGCCTTTAAGGAAAAGTTTTACCACCACTCTGGATGCTAAAGGTGGAGATATGGCAGGCATGCAGAAATAGCAGACAAGTGAATCTTCACAGAAGACTATGACAAGCCACTGTTAAGTAATTCACACAAGTAAGAAAGAACTACTGAATATCCACCAAGAATGGACCTAGCTTTCTTGAAAGACGGACAGAAAATCTCTTCCACTTGGATATTTAAGATTTTCTAGTATTGGGTTTCCTGACCTCCTGCAAAACATTAAGCATGTCAAGTGAAAAAAAGGTGCCTAAAAGGAATCAAAAGTTGAGCACCCACAGGGTCAGTTTTTAATGCTGAAAAATGTGGACGAAGCAGGGATCCCTTGTGTGAGCAGGTCCACTCTAAGGTAACTTGTGATGATTGCCCTTGGCTAAATCCAGAAGAGGAAACCAATGCTGTCTTGGCCAAAAGGGAGTCAACAGCAAGATTTCTGGTTTGTTCTGCTGAATTTTCAGCAGAACTTTCTGAATGAGAGAGAAGGGGGGGGGGGTTACATAGAGAAACATCCCCTTCCATGAGAAAGATAGGGCTTCCACCTTCCAAGACAGAGAATGTAGGAGTCTGGAACAAAACAGATTACGTTGTCCGTTCAGAGGGCAGGCAAATAGACCCAGAAGAGGGGTACCCCACCGGTGTGCCAAGTCCAGAAACACAGTCCTGTGAAGCATCCATTCATGGGGTTGAATCATGGACCTGCTTAGGGCGTCTCCCACAGTATTATGAGCAGAAGGAATGTAAATCACAAGAAGAGTCTCAATGTACTGAAATGCCAATTCCTACCCCTGAAAGCTAACCTGCAAAGAAGGTAAGACTTTGTCCCTCACTGCTTGTTTATATATCAGAGAACAGTGGTGTTGTCTAAATATTTTCAGAGGTCCTGGTTGAAAAAGAGGATGAAAGGCCTGTAGAGCCAGAATGAGAGCCCCTCATTTTCTTGATGTTTATATAATGTGGATAAGAATGTAAAAAAAATCTGTTAATCAAATTATTTTTAAATATACCCCTGACTGTCACCAGGGAGTAACTCTAACCTGTTGTGCTTCTATTCATGTTTGCTTATGTACTCGTCTATATCATATCTGTATAATGTTTTCGTGGCTCTCTTATTGTATCTGTTACCTTGGAGCTTTTCACCCCAGGCCTTCGCTGAAAATGGACATGAATCCAGTCGGACTATCCCAGTCAACAAATGTAAAATAAAATAAATAAAAATAAAATATGCTCTCTCCTTTGAGAGGGAGACCAAAGACCCTGAACTTTCATGGAGGCAAATGTTGCTCCCCAGCCTGTGTCTGAGGCATCTGTGAACAGATGTTGAGTCATCTGGGGCAGAACAGGAAGGCCAGGATTCCGAGAAAGCTGTTGAATCCACCAAAGATGCACTGTTTTTTAGGCAAGGAAGGAGAGGAATCACAAAATCTAGTGGGCGAGCTTGTGTCCAGACTGTCTTTGGGAATCACTGAAATTTCCTCGTGGAGTTTTGCAAAAGGCAGCATGGGAACTGTGGAGGCCATGAACCCCAGAAGTCTCAGAAATTCCCTAGCTGTAATGGATGGAAGAGGTAGAAGGGTCCCCAGAAAGGCAATAAGGGACTGAACCTTGTCCATAGGAAGCAAGGCCATCATAATGTCTGTCCTGAACTTGCACCCTAGGAAGATGTGGTCCTGGGATGGTTTCAGAAAGGATTTGTTTGAAATTTATGGTGAACCCTAGACTTTGAAGGAGATGAATGGCCACCAGTAGGTTTTGAGACAACTGGTCTGACAGAGGAGCCAAGAAGAGAAGATCGTCCAGGTATGGATATACCTGAATAACCTGGACTATCAAGAAGGCAATCACAGGGGTCAAACACTTTGTGAAGACCCTTGGGGCAATGGAAAGACCAAAAGTCAAGGCAGAGAACTGAAAGTGCAAAGAACCCACCACGAAATGAAGAAATTTCCTGTACAGGAGATGGATGGGAATATGTAGATAAGCATCTTTGATGTCTAGGAGAGGCCATGTAAAATGAGGAGAAATCAAATGAAATGGAGTTTGTAATGACAGCATGTGGAAAGATGAAACTTCTAGGAAACTTAAGTGGGAAAGGTTTAGGATTGGTCTTCAAGGACCATCTTTTCTGAGAACCAAAAACATCCTTGATTAAAACCCCTTGCCTCCCTGACCAATTGTGACCTTTTGAACTGTGCCCTGAATAAGTAGTTGAGATAGGACCTCTGGAAACAAATGCAGTTGACCTGAAGATGGCTGTGGGATTTCCACAAAGGGAGAAAGTTTTCCAAGTCATGAAGCATCCCTGTTGGAAAACAGACAGAACCCAAGAATCCTGAGTGATCTTTGCCCAAGTTGGAAAAGAGAAAGATAAACAAAGAGATAAAGGAAGACTTGGAAGAGGCTGCTGGTAGTAACAGAAAACCGGGCCTGGCTTGAAAAGGCTGCTGAGTGAAAGGGGTAGGAGCAGTAGGCTTGGATTGAAGGGGCATCCTAATAGACTTCCTAGGCCTAGGAACAGAAGCAGTAGACGAGCTAGCTGGTCTAACAAAAGATGTTTTAACAGGAAAATTCCTATGGAGCTTCAGAGCAGGAGAAACAAACAGGAGCTTCAAATCTTGAAGTTCCTTTCCTTTTTCTTGCAGAGTCTTAAATAAATCTGCTACTGCAGTGCCAAAAAGAGCTGACATCCAGAGCTGCATCTAGCAGTTTTGCTTTAATGTCGTCTGGTAAAGGCTGAAATCTCAACCAGGAGCATCTCCTAAGTGCAGAAGTAGATGCAGCAGCCCTGGAGGATGCCTCAACAGCATCATACCTACACTTAAATGGAATGCCTATCTACTTGTGAAGAAGATGCCAAGAGAGACAAAACCCGAGTTTTAATCTCAGAATCTGACAATTGAGCAAGAGCTTGTGAAGCCTGACAAAGTAGAGCCAAGGAATAGCTAGACATATGGGTTTTGAAATTCATTGTTCTAAAAGCTAAAGTGGAGGACGTAAAACTTTTTACCAAGTCTCTCTAGAATGTTGCTCTCCTGATCAGAAGGGGACAGGCGGTAAGACTTGTCTGAAGCTATGGAAACAGCCGGATCAACTGAAGGACACTTAGAGGAACTTACAATCACAAGGGTTGGGAGGGTGGCCTAATGGTTAAGGTGTTTGCCTTACAAACACAAGGTGCAGGGTTTAAGTCTCACAAGGGATAATTGGCTATGTTTAAAATGCCTCACAAGGGCAGTTAGTCTAATACTAACCCATGAACCCATCAGGCACCTTGTAAAATTTGTCTGGGTGCTTGGGATCAGGAGCCTGAGAGTCGGGCGTCTTAAAAGAAGCAAAAAAAAATCCAAGAAGGCTGGCAGTACTGGAGGAACTGCAGAATAAGGAACTTCCATTTGCAAAATGTCATACTTTTTTGCTCTTCAGAAATTTTGGAAACGTCCCATTTGAAAAACTCCCTCATTTTGTTAAGTGTTTCACCAAACTAAATCTCTTCTACTAGGGAATCCCTTCCCATTAGATTCCTCCTCTGGAAATGAATATTCTAAATGAGATGTAATCTGAGTGGAATATGCTAAAGAATCTTCATCAGAAAAGGAGTCATGACTATCAGCAAAGAGAACCTGTTCCCCTCCCCTTTGAACAGGAGAAGTAAAAGAAGGAACAGGAATAGCAGAGGAAAGTTTCAAAGCCACCATAGCCTTAATTAAACCCTGAGAGAATGCATCCCAATCGAATGAGGAATGGAAGGAAAGTACAGTTGTGCACACTTACCATACATGTAGATATTAGAGTGTATTCACTTGCACTCATCACATTTGGGTTAGCTCTGCCAGGGTAGCCCTCGGCCAGCCCTAATACCAGAGGCTTAGTATTTCTGTCGGTTGCTGTCGCTTCATGACTGACATCAGGTAGTCAGTGGTATAAAGTAAGGCAGCCGATGCCATTACATCAGTTTTTCTTGCCCTAACCTGCCAGGAGCACCCAAGTGAGAGCCAGGTTCTGCTGGAAGAACCCCACCAGTAGAAAGTAAATACCAATATGTCCCTTGAAAGGAAGGAGAAGAAAGAAGAGGGGGATGCAACAGTGAATACACTCAAACATCTACATTTATGGTAAGTGTACACAACTGTACTATGTTCTTCATGTTTCACTGTTGCAGTCATCACATTTGGGTTGATTCCCAAAGCTGAGGAAAAAGGGTGGAGGCAGTCAAAGAAACTAGGGGCTGGCTAGGATGCCCTGCATGACTGCAGAGGCAAACCCTGCCCTGGATTTGAAGACGATAGGTAGGTGATCATGTTTGGTGAAGGTGTGAACAGATGTCCAGGTGGCAGCCTCCAGGATGTCCATGGTAGGGGCTCCTCTGAGGAAAGCTGCAGAGGTGGAGGCTGCTCTGGTGGAGTGAGTCCTGACCCCCTTGGGGGGAGGCTTTCCGTGTTGTTTGTAGCAGAAATGGATGCAGTGTGCTACCCATTTGGAGATGGTTTGTTTGGATATGGCTTTGTCCTCTGCCCCTGCAGCAAAGCTTACCAGCAATTGATCAGACTTTCTGAAGGATTTAGTCTTGTCTAGATAGGATCTGAGCTGTCTGTGCACATCTAGGGAGTGCAGTATCCCTTTCCCCTTGTTCTGTGGGTTAGGGAAAAATGTGGGCAAATTAATGGATTAGTTAAGAGCCACACTGGACCCATCTCGGGCATGAAGGTGGGTTAGTCCTGAGGGATACCCTGTCAGCATGGAAGATGATGAAGGGTTCCACAGCCATGAGCGCTTGCAGCTCAGAGACCCTTCCGGCTGAAGTGATGGCCAGAAGGAAGGCTGTCTTCCAGGAGAGAAATTTTAGCTCTGCTGAAGAGGAAGGTTCGGGCGGGGGGGGGGGGGGAGGGGGGAAGTGAGCTTTTCCAAAATAAAGTTAAGGTCCCAAGCTGGGGTTGGTGCTCTTCTGGTTGACCTCAAGTTGCTAGCCCCTCTTAGGAACTGTTTGATCAGAGGGTGTGAGAAAAAGGGTTGCTCAGTAGAAAAATGAGCAGAGATAGCAGAAGCATCAACTTTAATAGATGAAAAGGAGAGTCCACTGTGTGGCAGGTCAGCTAAGTAATCCAGGATGAGAGGGAGGGAGGGCTGTGCTGTACTGGCTCCCTTAGCCTGAATCCAGGTGCAGAACCTTTTCCATTTGTCAGCATAAGACTTCCTAGTGCTAGGGCGTCTGGGCTCACGTATAATGTCTAGAACCTGTTTACTGAGGTTGGCAGATTGAGCGGGGGTTGGGGAATAAGCCAAGCTGCCAACCTGAGTGCTTGCAAATGGGGATGTATGAATTCCCCTTCTCTCTGGGTCAGGAGGTTTGGAATCTGAGGGAGATGCCAAGCTGGCAGAGGGGAGAGGCTGCACAGCAAGGGGTACCAGTGCTGGCGTGGCCAGTCTGGAGCTATAAGAATTGTCCTTGGTTTTTCCTCCTTTATTTTGAGTAGTACCCTGGGGATGAGAGGTAGTGGAGGAAAGGCATAGACCGATAGATTGACCCAGGGGAAGTACAGGGCATCCACTTTCCAAGCCATGCAGTGATGCTCCCTGGTGCAGAACTTGCTGAGCTGGTAGTTGGTGTGGGAGGCAGAGGCCTACCTTCGGGTGCTCCATTTCTGAGTTATTGGAGCGAAGGTTCTTCTGTTGAGCTGCCACTCATGTGGGTCCAGAAGATTTCTGCTTAAGTGGCCTGCCAGAGAGTTGAAAGAACCTGGTAGGAATTGTGCTAACAGGTGGAGTTGCATGGCAGAGGTTGTGTGCCAAAGGGTCATGGCCAGCCTGCAAAGAGGGTAGGACTGAGTCCCTCCCTGCTTGTTGATAGACCACATCACAATTGTGTTGCCGGTTTTGATCAGGAGAGCCCCTGGAGAGAGAGAAGTGGCTTGAAAGCTATCAAGGCGTGCTGGACAGCTATCATCTCTTTTTGGTTGATGTGCAGGTGGATTTTCTGTGGGCTCCATTGGCCCTGTATACACCTGCCATCCAGGTGTGCACCCCAGGCGTAATCTGATGCATCTTTGGTGAGAGTAGGGTGGTGAGAAAGGTAGTTAGTTGAGGGAGCATGCTGTTGCCCACCAAAGAAAGTCTTTTCTGAGGCAAGGTATTATAGGTATAAGAGTCTTCAGGTCTTGAGAGTGTTGACACCAAAGGCTTTTTAGGTACCATTGTAGTTTCCTCATATGCAGTCTGGCATATGGAAGGAGTAGAATGCAAGATGCCATGAACCCTAGGAGCTTGCAGAATTTTCCTTGCTGATAGTTGGGGTCTGATGGCTAGTTGAGAGAAGGAGACTGTCACGAAGGTGTGCTTTTCTGGTGTAAGGAATGCCATCTGGGAAGCTGTGTCCAGGCTTGCTCCCAGAATATAATCCTTTGGGTGGGTACCTGTTTGGATTTATTTTCGTTGACTGCATACCCTAGGGTGGTTAGTAGAGACTTTACAAAGGCCAGGTGCTTGAGCAGCTTTTCCTGGTTGTCTGCCTGAATTAAGCAGTCATCTAGGTATGGGTAAATCTGGATATTCCTTTATCTGCAAAAGGCAATGGCCGGAGCCAGACATTTTGTGAAAACTCTGGGAGCAGTAGATAAGCCAAAGGGAAGCGCAGAGAACGGAAAGCGCTGTGATCCTGCCCTGAAACGGAGATATTTCTTGCACGATTCCCTGACAGGAATGTGGAGGTAGGCCTCCTTTAGGTCTACGGTGGCTAGCCAAGCATCCTTGGACAGCATGGTTAGCAGCTGCTGGAGGGTGAGCATTTTGAATTTTGGGATCACCACAAAGGTGTTTAGAATGGATAGACTGAGAATGGGGAGTCAGGTGCCTTCTTTCCTGGGTACCAGAAAAAGTCTGGAGTAGAAACCTTGGCCGTTCTGGTCTGCAGGAACGTGCTCTACTGCCCTCATGGAGATCAGGGAAAGGACTTGCTTTTGCGGCTCTGCCCACTGGTTTTGAGGTAGATATGGGAACCCTTTTGGAGTTGGAAGGGTGTGGAAATTTGTAACCCTGGGACACTACGTTGAAAACCCAGCTGGTGTTGGTAATGGTGGCCCAGGTGTTTGCATGAAAGGAGAGTTTTCCTCCTAGGGGTAAGTGGAGGTGGGCAGGAGGTGGGGGAGGAGAGTCATTGTGAGTTCTTACCATAAGGGGGTGGTTTAGAACTCCTGGTTTTGAAGTGGAGGTAGTCCACTGCTTAGCTCTCTGCATTCCCTGTGGCTGCTGTCTGTGGGGTCTGGTTCCTTGGGATCTGGGCTGAACTGACCTGGTGGGAGCAGGAAAGGACCAGTGCTTGGAGGGACAATGCCTGCTGAACCCAAGTGGCTGGACCTGTAAGAAATCCTTAACTGTCTGCATAGATTTTGCTATTTCTTCCATCCTTGTTAAGACCTCCTCTGCCTAAGTGACAAATAAGTTGTCTTTGTGCAAGGGGGCATCCAATAATTTACATTTAACATGGTCTGGCAATGGCTGCTCCTTATGTCATGTATGCCTTCTAAGGACAGAACCGGTGACTGCTGCCCTGCAAAAAGCTTCTAAGGCATCAAAACCACAGTGCATGGTGTGTTTAGTTACTTGACTTGCAGAATGCATTAACTCTAGTAACTCTTTAGATTCTGCACAAGCAGGAAAGGAAGACATTTTTTGTTTGAGGAGTTCCAGGGTACGTTGCTGAAAGTTTAGCATATGGAACTGACAATTTAGTGCTCTGATAGCAAGAGTAGCTGAAGTGTATACTTTTTCACCCCATCTGTCTAGCACTCGGGAATTCCTATCTGAGAGGGTGGGATTCTTAGCAGAGGTTGCTTTAATTCCATTAGGCCCTTGAGAAATTACCTCAGAGTCAACAGTAGGATTTTTAAAATGAAATTTGTGTGAATCAGGGACTCTGAAATACCGGTCTGGTTTTCTGGGTGCAGGAGGGAGGGTGTCAAGAGTCAAGCTGGACTCCAGGAAAACATCCTCCACAACATCCAGGACTGGGGGGATGGTCAGGGGTCTGTGCTGTGAAAGATATAAGAATTCCCTGAGTCTCTTTTTAGACTGAGGGTAGTCCTGACTTTCCCCACTGGAAATGCTCCCTTAAGGTGTGAAGGGTTTCCAAAAAGGAAAAATCCTCTGGGGGAGAGGCTGAAGGAATAGAATCCTCTGCATCAGAATCCTCATAAGCAGAGAGGGGTTGCATGTCTTCATACTCAGATGCATCAGAGTCATTGGACTCCTGTTCAGATAAAACTACAGGGGACAGATCTCTTTTTCTTTTGGAAGGGTTAGCTTGGCTTTCCCTGATCAGCAATGATAAGGTCTTCGGCCATTTTAAGCATTTGAGACTGACACAAGGAAGCAGGTACCTGAGATTGGGTAGTCGGTTTCTTGGGTGTGGTTCAAAATGTGGGCCTAAGAAAAGTACAGTTGTGTGCACTTACCATAAATGTAGACGTTTGAGTGTATTCACTGTTGCAGTCATTACATTTGGGTTACCTGCCTACAGGTAGCCCGCAGCCGGCCTGAATACCAGAGTCTTGGATTCCTGCATCAGATGCTGTCTCTTCTTCCATGACATCAGGTCGTCAGGGGTATAAAACATGCAGCAGACACCATTACATCAGTTTTTCTTGCCCAAAATGTCAGGTGCCCCATAACGGGAAGCAATTATAGGTTATTTTACACCTCCAGCAAAAAGCAAATACACCAGAAAGCTCAAATACACCAAACAAGAAGGAAAGGTAGAAACAAGAGAAGTCAGAGGGCTGGAAGGAGGGTAACCAGGACTGCAACAGTGAATACACTCGAACATCTTCATTTATGGTAAGTGTACACAACTGTACTATGTTCTTTGTGCTTCAATGTTGCAGTCATTACATTTGGGTAGATTCCCAAAGCTAAGGAAGGGAGGAGGAAGTTAGAGAGCATTAGTACCAGCTATTAAGCCCTGCAATACTGCAGTGGCAAAACCAGCTCTGGATTTAGAAAAAGTAGGTATATGGTAATGCTTGGAGAAGTTATGAACAAAGCTCCAAGTAGCAGCTTCTAGGATGTCCCTGGTAGGGACCCCTCTGAGAAAGGCTGTAGAGGTAGATGCAGCCCTGGTGGAATGTGATCTTATCCCCTGTGGGGTAGGTTTTCCATGGTGCTTATAGCAGAAATGAATGCAATGGGATATCCATTTAGAAATGGTTTGTTTAGAAATGGCCTTCCCCCTCTGCCGCTGCAGCAAAGCCAACTAGCAGCTGTTCAGATTTTCTGAGAGGCTTAGTCCTATCCAAATAAAATGAGAAGTTATGTACCTACCATAACGTTCCATGTTAGTTGTCTTCTCTCGCCTTCTTTCTTGCTTGATGGGTTCGGAGCCGATCCTCGGCTCCGACTCGGCACTTTGCTAAGCTCGAGAGTCACTTTTACCAGCTCGAGGCAGCCCCATATCCCATGATGCAAGGCGGTAAGTACCCAGATCTCGTTTGTTATCTATAGGCAATAACACCTAGCACAAAAAACTTCCAGAAGGAAGGAAAGGCAAAAAGCCTGAAGGATGGGCTAAGGTAGACCAGAACTAGCTGGTCTTAAGAAGCATTCTTCCATATAGGGAGAAAAAGGTCTGTCCAGGCCAGGGGGGTCGCAAGAAAGAAGGCGAGAGAAGACAACTAACATGGAACGTTATGGTAGGTACATAACTTCTCAATGTTAAGTTGTCAATCTCGCCTTCATTCTTGCTTGATGGGACCGCGTCCCTAGCACCTGTATCCTGGGTGGCTCAATGGAACAGACTCTTGAGAACTGTAGAGCCAAAACTGGCTCTATCCCTGGAGGCCAAATCCAATTTGTAATGAGAAACAAAGGTATGAGGAGTGGCCCAAGTGGCTGCTGCACAAATAGTGTCTAATGGAAGTCTAGCCTGAAAAGCTGTGAAAGTGGCTAAGCTTCTGGTTGAATGCGCTTTAGGTTTTGAGCACAGCTGTTTTCCCCTGAGCTGACAGATTTCAGAGATGACGGAAGAAAGCCATCTAGATAAGGTCACTTTGGAGACAGGAAGGCCTTTCTTGTTATCAGCATAAGAAAGAAAGAGCTGATCGGATTTCCTGAATTGTTTTGTTCTGTCCAAATAATATCTCAGTTGGCGGTGAACATCAAGATAATGTAATTTTTGTTCCGATCTGTTTGAGTAATTAGGGAAAAATACAGGGAGGTCAATAGATTGGTTCAAATTATTTTTCGAGGCCACCTTAGGCAAAAAGGTTGGATTAGTTCTCAAGGATACCCTGTCTTTGTGGAAGACCAAATAAGGGGGACGAACAGAGAGAGCATGAAGTTCTGACACTCTCCTTGCAGAGGTAATAGCAACAAGGAAGAGTGTTTTCCATGAAAGAAATTTCAGGGAACATGAAACAGCTGGCTCGAAGGGAGGAAGAATTAAGGATGTCAGCACGAGATTTAGGTCCCATTGAGGAGGAGGACTCCTGACTGGAGGTTTCAGGAGAAAAATTCCTTTTAGAAAGGCTCTGCAAAGCCTGTGGGACAATGTTGTAATCTGCAAAACCAACATGAAAGTTCGAGATAGCAGCCAACTGAACTTTGACCATGGAAGATGAAGAGCCCGCGTGAAAGATTTCCGCTAAGAAATCCAAAACTGCTTGAACAGGGGCAGTAAAAGGATCTATATTTTTAGCTTTTGCCCAACAAGAGAAGCGTTTCCATTTGCTGGTATAAATCCTTCTAGTAGAGGATTTAAGGGAAGCCACTATGATATCCCTAACAGGATTAGAGATCATAGGAAGCCTGGCTAAGGAAGGAAGTGGAGCAACCATGCTGTGAGATTGAGAGAAGGAATAGACCGATGCAGCTGACCCGATTGGTGAATCAGAAGGTCTGGCACTGGGTCCAGATGCCACGGCTGCACCAAAAGGTGACGATGGAGGAACGGAAACCAAATTTGTCGAGGCCAATGGAGCAATGAGAATCATTTTGGCTCTCAAAACGGTGGCTTTCTGGAGTACTTGTGGAATCAGCGGGAAGGGAGGAAAGGCATAAAGAAGTCCCTGGGGCCAATCCTGGGTTAGAGCGCCTCTGGGGGGATGGCCTGGCAGTGGGAAGAGAGAAAAGAAGTCTGGGCATTTGCTGTTTTGGGGAGTAGCAAAAAGATCGCAACATGGGCGGCCCCATTCTAGAAAAATCTCCTCCACTATAGATTGTTTGAGAGACCACTCATGAGGCATGAGAATAGCTCTGCTCAATCTGTCCGCTAGAATGTTGGTTTTCCCAGGGATATGCGTTGCTACCAGAAACCGATGAGAGGAGATCGCCCATTGCCAAAGTCTAAGAGCTTCTCGACATAAGGGGTAGGACTTGGTTCCGCCCTGTTTGTTGATATACCATACTACAGACATGTTGTCTGTGTGAACTGCAATTGTTCCCAAGGGAAGAAAGTCATTGAGGGCTTGCAACGTTAAAAGCACTGCTCTCATCTCTAGGACATTTATGTGCAGGTGGTATTCGAACGGGTTGCCACGCCCCATGAACCATCCTGGGCCCTAGGAATTTTAGTCAGTATACAACAGCTTTTAGCTACTGCAGTACATGGGACGCTCTCACGACGCTCTGGCGTCAGCCATAAAAAGGACATCCACACATACAATCCTCAGAACTGAAATTCTCAAGGAGGAACACCAGAACAAAGAAGAATCAATATAAAACCATCCAAAGAAGGAACAAGATGTAGGAGAAGGTGGGAGGGACAGAATACTGCAACACAGAAGAGAAGGACATTTATGGGTATGGTAAGATTTTACACAACAATTCTATGTCTTTCTATTCAATGATGCAGTATTCTTTTACATGTGGGAGAATACCAAAGCTTAGTGAGGCATCCTGGGAAGAGGAAGAAGAGGAGGAACTTTGCACAGAATAATTTTCAACAAAGCCATGCAGAATGGTTCTAGCACACTCTCTGCTCTTGATCTAGAAACTATTTATAGCTTGTAATGTTTGGTCAAAGTATGCATAGAAGATCATGGCAGCCTCTAGAATTTACTCAGTATCCAGACCTTTAAACAATGCCCAGGAAGACACAAATCTAGTAGAATGAGCCTTAACTGGCACAGCAAGAGATTTACCATGGAAATCATAACAAAACACAATAGCTTTGGAAATCCAGGAAGAAAATGTTTAGAGACAGGCAAACCAGAGCCCTAGGATGAAAGACACAAAAAGATCAGATTTCTTAATAGCCTTAGTCTTATTCAAGTAGAATATTAGTTGTCTATCCCAAGGTATGCAAGATCCTCTCACTAGAGGACTGAGGAGAATGAAAAACGTGGGCAAGTGAACAGACTAATTAAGAGACACCTCATTCACTACCTTAGGCATAAAAGGATTGGTATACAGAGAAACCCTATCCATGGAAAACCAAGAAAGATGGAGAAGCCAGCAAAGCCTGAATCTCCAAAAACCCTCCTGGCACTTGTCAAGGCTAACAGAAGCACAGTCTTCCAAGTACAAACTTTAAAGAAGCTGAGGCTACAGGCTCAAAAAAAAGGAGACCGTAATCTTCTCTAAGACATAGTTCAAATCCCAAGGAGGTGGAACTATTTTCCTGGGAGGTTTAATATGTAGGATGCCTTTAAGGAAAAGTTTTACCACCACTCTGGATGCTAAAGGTGGAGATATGGCAGGCATGCAGAAATAGCAGACAAGTGAATCTTCACAGAAGACTATGACAAGCCACTGTTAAGTAATTCACACAAGTAAGAAAGAACTACTGAATATCCACCAAGAATGGACCTAGCTTTCTTGAAAGACGGACAGAAAATCTCTTCCACTTGGATATTTAAGATTTTCTAGTATTGGGTTTCCTGACCTCCTGCAAAACATTAAGCATGTCCAGTGAAAAAAAGGTGCCTAAAAGGAATCAAAAGTTGAGCACCCACAGGGTCAGTTTTTAATGCTGAAAAATGTGGACGAAGCAGGGATCCCTTGTGTGAGCAGGTCCACTCTAAGGTAACTTGTGATGATTGCCCTTGGCTAAATCCAGAAGAGGAAACCAATGCTGTCTTGGCCAAAAGGGAGTCAACAGCAAGATTTCTGGTTTGTTCTGCTGAATTTTCAGCAGAACTTTCTGAATGAGAGAGAAGGGGGGGGGGGGTTACATAGAGAAACATCCCCTTCCATGAGAAAGATAGGGCTTCCACCTTCCAAGACAGAGAATGTAGGAGTCTGGAACAAAACAGATTACGTTGTCCGTTCAGAGGGCACGCAAATCGACCCAGAAGAGGGGTACCCCACGGTGTGCCAAGTCCAGAAACACAGTCCTGAAGCATCCATTCATGGGGTTGAATCATGGACCTGCTTAGGGCGTCTCCCACAGTATTATGAGCAGAAGGAATGTAAATCACAAGAAGAGTCTCAATGTACTGAAATGCCAATTCCTACCCCTGAAAGCTAACCTGCAAAGAAGGTAAGACTTTGTCCCTCACTGCTTGTTTATATATCAGAGAACAGTGGTGTTGTCTAAATATTTTCAGAGGTCCTGGTTGAAAAAGAGGATGAAAGGCCTGTAGAGCCAGAATGAGAGCCCCTCATTTTCTTGATGTTTATATAATGTGGATAAGAATGTAAAAAAAATATGTTAATCAAATTATTTTTAAATATACCCCTGACTGTCACCAGGGAGTAACTCTAACCTGTTGTGCTTCTATTCATGTTTGCTTATGTACTCGTCTATATCATATCTGTATAATGTTTTCGTGGCTCTCTTATTGTATCTGTTACCTTGGAGCTTTTCACCCCAGGCCTTCGCTGAAAATGGACATGAATCCAGTCGGACTATCCCAGTCAACAAATGTAAAATAAAATAAATAAAAATAAAATATGCTCTCCTTTGAGAGGAGACCAAAGACCCTGAACTTTCATGGAGGCAAATGTTGCTCCCCAGCCTGTGTCTGAGGCATCTGTGAACAGATGTTGAGTCATCTGGGGCAGAACAGGAAGGCCAGGATTCCGAGAAAGCTGTTGAATCCACCAAAGATGCACTGTTTTTTAGGCAAGGAAGGAGAGGAATCACAAAATCTAGTGGGCGAGCTTGTGTCCAGACTGTCTTTGGGAATCACTGAAATTTCCTCGTGGAGTTTTGCAAAAGGCAGCATGGGAACTGTGGAGGCCATGAACCCCAGAAGTCTCAGAAATTCCCTAGCTGTAATGGATGGAAGAGGTAGAAGGGTCCCCAGAAAGGCAATAAGGGACTGAACCTTGTCCATAGGAAGCAAGGCCATCATAATGTCTGTCCTGAACTTGCACCCTAGGAAGATGTGGTCCTGGGATGGTTTCAGAAAGGATTTGTTTGAAATGTATGGTGAACCCTAGACTTTGAAGGAGATGAATGGCCACCAGTAGGTTTTGAGACAACTGGTCTGACAGAGGAGCCAAGAAGAGAAGATCGTCCAGGTATGGATATACCTGAATAACCTGGACTATCAAGAAGGCAATCACAGGGGTCAAACACTTTGTGAAGACCCTTGGGGCAATGGAAAGACCAAAAGTCAAGGCAGAGAACTGAAAGTGCAAAGAACCCACCACTTAAATGAAGAAATTTCCTGTACAGGAGATGGATGGGAATATGTAGATAAGCATCTTTGATGTCTAGGAGAGGCCATGTAAAATGAGGAGAAATCAAATGAAATGGAGTTTGTAATGACAGCATGTGGAAAGATGAAACTTCTAGGAAACTTAAGTGGGAAAGGTTTAGGATTGGTCTTCAAGGACCATCTTTTCTGAGAACCAAAACATCCTTGATTAAAACCCCTTGCCTCCCTGACCAATTGTGACCTTTGAACTGTGCCCTGAATAAGTAGTTGAGATAGGACCTCTGGAAACAAATGCAGTTGACCTGAAGATGGCTGTGGGATTTCCACAAAGGAGAAAGTTTTCCAAGTCATGAAGCATCCCTGTTGGAAAACAGACAGAACCCAAGAATCCTGAGTGATCTTTGCCCAAGTTGGAAAAGAGAAAGATAAACAAAGAGATAAAGGAAGACTTGGAAGAGGCTGCTGGTAGTAACAGAAAACCGGGCCTGGCTTGAAAAGGCTGCTGAGTGAAAGGGGTAGGAGCAGTAGGCTTGGATTGAAGGGGCATCCTAATAGACTTCCTAGGCCTAGGAACAGAAGCAGTAGACGAGCTAGCTGGTCTAACAAAAGATGTTTTAACAGGAAAATTCCTATGGAGCTTCAGAGCAGGAGAAACAAATAGGAGCTTCAAATCTTGAAGTTCCTTTCCTTTTTCTTGCAGAGTCTTAAATAAATCTGCTACTGCAGTGCCAAAAAGAGATGACATCCAGAGCTGCATCTAGCAGTTTTGCTTTAATGTCGTCTGGTAAAGGCTGAAATCTCAACCAGGAGCATCTCCTAAGTGCAGAAGTAGATGCAGCAGCCCTGGAGGATGCCTCAACAGCATCATACCTACACTTAAATGGAATGCCTATCTACTTGTGAAGAAGATGCCAAGAGAGACAAAACCCGAGTTTTAATCTCAGAATCTGACAATTGAGCAAGAGCTTGTGAAGCCTGACAAAGTAGAGCCAAGGAATAGCTAGACATATGGGTTTTGAAATTCATTGTTCTAAAAGCTAAAGTGGAGGACGTAAAACTTTTTACCAAGTCTCTCTAGAATTTTGCTCTCCTGATCAGAAGGGGACAGGCGGTAAGACTTGTCTGAAGCTATGGAAACAGCCGGATCAACTGAAGGACACTTAGAGGAACTTACGATCACAAGGGTTGGGAGGGTGGCCTAATGGTTAAGGTGTTTGCCTTACAAACACAAGGTGCAGGGTTTAAGTCTCACAAGGGATAATTGGCTATGTTTAAAATGCCTCACAAGGGCAGTTAGTCTAATACTAACCCATGAACCCATCAGGCACCTTGTAAAATTTGTCTGGGTGCTTGGGATCAGGAGCCTGAGAGTCGGGCGTCTTAAAAGAAGCAAAAAAAAATCCAAGAAGGCTGGCAGTACTGGAGGAACTGCAGAATAAGGAACTTCCATTTGCAAAATGTCATACTTTTTTGCTCTTCAGAAATTTTGGAAACGTCCCATTTGAAAAACTCCCTCATTTTGTTAAGTGTTTCACCAAACTAAATCTCTTCTACTAGGGAATCCCTTCCCATTAGATTCCTCCTCTGGAAATGAATATTCTAAATGAGATGTAATCTGAGTGGAATATGCTAAAGAATCTTCATCAGAAAAGGAGTCATGACTATCAGCAAAGAGAACCTGTTCCCCTCCCTTGAACAGGAGAAGTAAAAGAAGGAACAGGAATAGCAGAGGAAAGTTTCAAAGCCACCATAGCCTTAATTAAACCCTGAGAGAATGCATCCCAATCGAATGAGGAATGGAAGGAAAGTACAGTTGTGCACACTTACCATACATGTAGATATTAGAGTGTATTCACTGTTGCACTCATCACATTTGGGTTAGCTCTGCCAGGGTAGCCCTCGGCCAGCCCTAATACCAGAGGCTTAGTATTTCTGTCGGTTGCTGTCGCTTCATGACTGACATCACGTAGTCAGTGGTATAAAGTAAGGCAGCCGATGCCATTACATCAGTTTTTCTTGCCCTAACCTGCCAGGAGCACCCAAGTGAGAGCCAGGTTCTGCTGGAAGAACCCCACCAGTAGAAAGTAAATACCAATATGTCCCTTGAAAGGAAGGAGAAGAAAGAAGAGGGGGATGCAACAGTGAATACACTCAAACATCTACATTTATGGTAAGTGTACACAACTGTACTATGTTCTTCATGTTTCACTGTTGCAGTCATCACATTTGGGTTGATTCCCAAAGCTGAGGAAAAAGGGTGGAGGCAGTCAAAGAAACTAGGGCTGGCTAGGATGCCCTGCATGACTGCAGAGGCAAACCCTGCCCTGGATTTGAGGACGATAGGTAGGTGATCATGTTTGGTGAAGGTGTGAACAGATGTCCAGGTGGCAGCCTCCAGGATGTCCATGGTAGGGGCTCCTCTGAGGAAAGCTGCAGAGGTGGAGGCTGCTCTGGTGGGAGTGAGTCCTGACCCCTTGGGGAGGCTTTCCGTGTTGTTTGTAGCAGAAATGGATGCAGTGTGCTACCCATTTGGAGATGGTTTGTTTGGATATGGCTTTGTCCTCTGCCCCTGCAGCAAAGCTTACCAGCAATTGATCAGACTTTCTGAAGGATTTAGTCTTGTCTAGATAGGATCTGAGCTGTCTGTGCACATCTAGGGAGTGCAGTATCCCTTTCCCCTTGTTCTGTGGGTTAGGGAAAAATGTGGGCAAATTAATGGATTAGTTAAGAGCCACACTGGACCCATCTCGGGCATGAAGGTGGGTTAGTCCTGAGGGATACCCTGTCAGCATGGAAGATGATGAAGGGTTCCACAGCCATGAGCGCCAGAAGCTCAGAGACCCTTCCGCTGAAGTGATGGCCAGAAGGAAGGCTGTCTTCCAGGAGAGAAATTTTAGCTCTGCTGAAGAGGAAGGTTCATGGGGAAAGTGAGCTTTTCCAAAATAAAGTTAAGGTCCCAAGCTGGGGTTGGTGCTCTTCTGGTTGGCCTCAAGTTGCTAGCCCCTCTTAGGAACTGTTTGATCAGAGGGTGTGAGAAAAAGGGTTGCTCAGTAGAAAATGAGCAGAGATAGCAGAAGCATCAACTTTAATAGATGAAAAGGAGAGTCCACTGTGTGGCAGGTCAGCTAAGTAATCCAGGATGAGAGGGAGGGAGGGCTGTGCTGTATTGGCTCCCTTAACCTGAATCCAGGTGCAGAACCTTTTCCATTTGTCAGCATAAGACTTCCTAGTGCTAGGGCGTCTGGGCTCACGTATAATGTCTAGAACCTGTTTACTGAGGTTGGCAGATTGAGCGGGGGTTGGGGAATAAGCCAAGCTGCCAACCTGAGTGCTTGCAAATGGGGATGTATGAATTCCCCTTCTCTCTGGGTCAGGAGGTTTGGAATCTGAGGGAGATGCCAAGCTGGCAGAGGGGAGAGGCTGCACAGCAAGGGGTACCAGTGCTGGCGAGGCCAGTCTAGAGCTATAAGAATTGTCCTTGGTTTTTCCTCCTTTATTTTGAGTAGTACCCTGGGGATGAGAGGTAGTGGAGGAAAGGCATAGACCGATAGATTGACCCAGGGGAAGTACAGGGCATCCACTTTCCAAGCCATGCAGTGATGCTCCCTGGTGCAGAACTTGCTGAGCTGGTAGTTGGTGTGGGAGGCAGAGGCCTACCTTCGGGTGCTCCATTTCTGAGTTATTGGAGCGAAGGTTCTTCTGTTGAGCTGCCACTCATGTGGGTCCAGAAGATTTCTGCTTAAGTGGCCTGCCAGAGAGTTGAAAGAACCTGGTAGGAATTGTGCTAACAAGTGGAGTTGCATGGCAGAGGTTGTGTGCCAAAGGGTCATGGCCAGCCTGCAAAGAGGGTAGGACTGAGTCCCTCCCTGCTTGTTGATAGACCACATCACAATTGTGTTGCCGGTTTTGATCAGGAGAGCCCCTGGAGAGAGAAGTGGCTTGAAAGCTATCAAGGCGTGCTGGACAGCTATCATCTCTTTTTGGTTGATGTGCAGGTGGATTTTCTGTGGGCTCCATTGGCCCTGTATACACCTGCCATCCAGGTGTGCACCCCAGGCGTAATCTGATGCATCTTTGGTGAGAGTAGGGTGGTGAGAAAGGTAGTTAGTTGAGGGAGCATGCTGTTGCCCACCAAAGAAAGTCTTTTCTGTGGCAAGGTATTATAGGTATAAGAGTCTTCAGGTCTTGAGAGTGTTGACACCAAAGGCTTTTTAGGTACCATTGTAGTTTCCTCATATGCAGTCTGGCATATGGAAGGAGTAGAATGCAAGATGCCATGAACCCTAGGAGCTTGCAGAATTTTCCTTGCTGATAGTTGGGGTCTGATGGCTAGTTGAGAGAAGGAGACTGTCACGAAGGTGTGCTTTTCTGGTGTAAGGAATGCCATCTGGGAAGCTGTGTCCAGGCTTGCTCCCAGAATATAATCCTTTGGGTGGGTACCTGTTTGGATTTATTTTTTGACTGCATACCCTAGGGTGGTTAGTAGAGACTTTACAAAGGCCAGGTGCTTGAGCAGCTTTTCCTGGTTGTCTGCCTGAATTAAGCAGTCATCTAGGTATGGGTAAATCTGGATATTCCTTTATCTGCAAAAGGCAATGGCCGGAGCCAGACATTTTGTGAAAACTCTGGGAGCAGTAGATAAGCCAAAGGGAAGCGCAGAGAACGGAAAGCGCTGTGATCCTGCCCTGAAACGGAGATATTTCTTGCACGATTCCCTGACAGGAATGTGGAGGTAGGCCTCCTTTAGGTCTACGGTGGCTAGCCAAGCATCCTTGGACAGCATGGTTAGCAGCTGCTGGAGGGTGAGCATTTTGAATTTTGGGATCACCACAAAGGTGTTTAGAATGGATAGACTGAGAATGGGGAGTCAGGTGCCTTCTTTCCTGGGTACCAGAAAAAGTCTGGAGTAGAAACCTTGGCCGTTCTGGTCTGCAGGAACGTGCTCTACTGCCCTCATGGAGATCAGGGAAAGGACTTGCTTTTGCGGCTCTGCCCACTGGTTTTGAGGTAGATATGGGAACCCTTTTGGAGTTGGAAGGGTGTGGAAATTTGTAACCCTGGGACACTATGTTGAAAACCCAGCTGGTGTTGGTAATGGTGGCCCAGGTGTTTGCATGAAAGGAGAGTTTTCCTCCTAGGGGTAAGTGGAGGTGGGCAGGAGGTGGGGGAGGAGAGTCATTGTGAGTTCTTACCATAAGGGGGTGGTTTAGAACTCCCTGGTTTTGAAGTGGAGGTAGTCCACTGCTTAGCTCTCTGCATTCCCTGTGGCTGCTGTCTGTGGGGTCTGGTTCCTTGGGATCTGGGCTGAACTGACCTGGTGGGAGCAGGAAAGGACCAGTGCTTGGAGGGTCAATGCCTGCTGAACCCAAGTGGCTGGACCTGTAAGAAATCCTTAACTGTCTGCATAGATTTTGCTATTTCTTCCATCCTTGTTAAGACCTCCTCTGCCTAAGTGACAAATAAGTTGTCTTTGTGCAAGGGGGCATCCAATAATTTACATTTAACATGGTCTGGCAATGGCTGCTCCTTATGTCATGTATGCCTTCTAAGGACAGAACCGGTGACTGCTGCCCTGCAAAAAGCTTCTAAGGCATCAAAACCACAGTGCATGGTGTGTTTAGTTACTTGACTTGCAGAATGCATTAACTCTAGTAACTCTTTAGATTCTGCACAAGCAGGAAAGGAAGACATTTTTTGTTTGAGGAGTTCCAGGGTACGTTGCTGAAAGTTTAGCATATGGAACTGACAATTTAGTGCTCTGATAGCAAGAGTAGCTGAAGTGTATACTTTTTCACCCCATCTGTCTAGCGCTCGGGAATCCCTATCTGAGAGGGTGGGATTCTTAGCAGAGGTTGCTTTAATTCCATTAGGCCCTTGAGAAATTACCTCAGAGTCAACAGTAGGATTTTTAAAATGAAATTTGTGTGAATCAGGGACTCTGAAATACCGGTCTGGTTTTCTGGGTGCAGGAGGGAGGGTGTCAAGAGTCAAGCTGGACTCCAGGAAAACATCCTCCACAACATCCAGGACTGGGGGGATGGTCAGGGGTCTGTGCTGTGAAAGATATAAGAATTCCCTGAGTCTCTTTTTAGACTGAGGGTAGTCCTGACTTTCCCCACTGGAAATGCTCCCTTAAGGTGTGAAGGGTTTCCAAAAAGGAAAAATCCTCTGGGGAGAGGCTGAAGGAATAGAATCCTCTGCATCAGAATCCTCATAAGCAGAGAGGGGTTGCATGTCTTCATACTCAGATGCATCAGAGTCATTGGACTCCTGTTCAGATAAAACTACAGGGGACAGATCTCTTTTTCTTTTGGAAGGGGTAGCTTGGCTTTCCCTGATCAGCAATGATAAGGTCTTCGGCCATTTTAAGCATTTGAGACTGACACAAGGAAGCAGGTACCTGAGATTGGGTAGTCGGTTTCTTGGGTGTGGTTCAATATGTGGGCCTAAGAAAAGTACAGTTGTGTGCACTTACCATAAATGTAGACGTTCGAGTGTATTCACTGTTGCAGTCATTACATTTGGGTTACCTGCCTACAGGTAGCCCGCAGCCGGCCTGAATACCAGAGTCTTGGATTCCTGCATCAGATGCTGTCTCTTCTTCCATGACATCAGGTCGTCAGGGGTATAAAACATGCAGCAGACACCATTACATCAGTTTTTCTTGCCCAAAATGTCAGGTGCCCCATAACGGGAAGCAATTATAGGTTATTTTACACCTCCAGCAAAAAGCAAATACACCAGAAAGCTCAAATACACCAAACAAGAAGGAAAGGTAGAAACAAGAGAAGTCAGAGGGCTGGAAGGAGGGTAACCAGGACTGCAACAGTGAATACACTTTCAACATCTTCATTTATGGTAAGTGTACACAACTGTACTATGTTCTTTGTGCTTCAATGTTGCAGTCATTACATTTGGGTAGATTCCCAAAGCTAAGGAAGGGAGGAGGAAGTTAGAGAGCATTAGTACTAGCTATTAAGCCCTGCAATACTGCAGTGGCAAAACCAGCTCTGGATTTAGAAAAGTAGGTATATGGTAATGCTTGGAGAAGTTATGAACAAAGCTCCAAGTAGCAGCTTCTAGGATGTCCCTGGTAGGGACCCCTCTGAGAAAGGCTGTAGAGGTAGATGCAGCCCTGGTGGAATGTGATCTTATCCCCTGTGGGGTAGGTTTTCCATGGTGCTTATAGCAGAAATGAATGCAATGGGATATCCATTTAGAAATGGTTTGTTTAGAAATGGCCTTCCCCCTCTGCCGCTGCAGCAAAGCCAACTAGCAGCTGTTCAGATTTTCTGAGAGGCTTAGTCCTATCCAAATAAAATGAGAAGTTATGTACCTACCATAACGTTCCATGTTAGTTATCTTCTCTCGCCTTCTTTCTTACTTGATGGGTTCGGAGCCGATCCTCGGCTCCACTGCACTTTGCTAAGCTCGAGAGTCACTTTTACCAGCTCGAGGCAGCCCCATATCCCATGATGCAAGGCGGTAAGTACCCAGATCTAGTTTGTTATCTATAGGCAATAACACCTAGCACAAAAAACTTCCAGAAGGAAGGAAAGGCAAAAAGCCTGAAGGATGGGCTAAGGTAGACCAGAACTAGCTGGTCTTAAGAAGCATTCTTCCAGATAGGGAGAAAAAAAGGTCTGTCCAGGCCAGGGGGCAGGAGGGAGGGTCAAGAAAGAAGGCGCAGAGAAGACAACTAACATGGAACGTTATGGTAGGTACATAACTTCTCAATGTTAAGTTGTCAATCTCGCCTTCATTCTTGCTTGATGGGACCGCGTCCCTAGCACCTGTATCCTGGGTGGCTCAATGGAACAGACTCTTGAGAACTGTAGAGCCAAAACTGGCTCTATCCCTGGAGGCCAAATCCAATTTGTAATGAGAAACAAAGGTATGAGGAGTGGCCCAAGTGGCTGCTGCACAAATAGTGTCTAATGGAAGTCTAGCCTGAAAAGCTGTGAAAGTGGCTAAGCTTCTGGTTGAATGCGCTTTAGGTTTTGAGCACAGCTGTTTTCCCTGAGCTGACAGATTTCAGAGATGACGGAAGAAAGCCATCTAGATAAGGTCACTTTGGAGACAGGAAGGCCTTTCTTGTTATCAGCATAAGAAAGAAAGAGCTGATCGATTTCCTGAATTGTTTTGTTCTGTCCAAATAATATCTCAGTTGGCGGTGAACATCAAGATAATGTAATTTTGTTCGATCTGTTTGAGTAATTAGGGAAAAATACAGGGAGGTCAATAGATTGGTTCAAATTATTTTTCGAGGCCACCTTAGGCAAAAAGGTTGGCTTAGTTCTCAAGGATACCCTGTCTTTGTGGAAGACCAAATAAGGGGACGAACAGAGAGAGCATGAAGTTCTGACACTCTCCTTGCAGAGGTAATAGCAACAAGGAAGAGTGTTTTCCATGAAAGAAATTTCAGGGAACATGAAACAGCTGGCTCGAAGGGAGGAAGAATTAAGGATGTCAGCACGAGATTTAGGTCCCATTGAGGAGGAGGACTCCTGACTGGAGGTTTCAGGAGAAAAATTCCTTTTAGAAAGGCTCTGCAAAGCCTGTGGGACAATGTTGTAATCTGCAAAACCAACATGAAAGTTCGAGATAGCAGCCAACTGAACTTTGACCGTGGAAGATGAAGAGCCAGCGTGAAAGATTTCCTAAGAAATCCAAAACTGCTTGAACAGGGGCAGTAAAAGGATCTATATTTTTAGCTTTTGCCCAACAAGAGAAGCGTTTCCATTTGCTGGTATAAATCCTTCTAGTAGAGGATTTAAGGGAAGCCACTATGATATCCCTAACAGGATTAGAGGTCATAGGAAGCCTGGCTAAGGAAGGAAGTGGAGCAACCATGCTGTGAGATTGAGAGAAGGAATAGACCGATGCAGCTGACCCGATTGGTGAATCAGAAGGTCTGGCACTGGGTCCAGATGCCACGGCTGCACCAAAAGGTGACGATGGAGGAACAGAAACCAAATTTGTCGAGGCCAATAGGGAGCAATGAGAATCATTTTGGCTCTCAAAACGGTGGCTTTCTGGAGTACTTGTGGAATCAGCGGGAAGGGAGGAAAGGCATAAAGAAGTCCCTGGGGCCAATCCTGGGTTAGAGCGCCTCTGGGGATGGCCTGGCAGTGGGAAGAGAGAAAGAAGTCTGGGCATTTGCTGTTTTGGGGAGTAGCAAAAGATCGCAACATGGGCCCCATTCTAGAAAAATCTCCTCCACTATAGATTGTTTGAGAGACCACTCTTGAGGCATGAGAATAGCTCTGCTCAATCTGTCCGCTAGAATGTTGGTTTTCCCAGGGATATGCGTTGCTACCAGAAACCGATGAGAGGAGATCGCCCATTGCCAAAGTCTGAGAGCTTCTCGACATAAGGGGTAGGACTTGGTTCCGCCCTGTTTGTTGATATACCATACTACAGACATGTTGTCTAT
Source organism: Protopterus annectens (assembly GCF_019279795.1). NCBI lineage: Eukaryota > Metazoa > Chordata > Ceratodontiformes > Protopteridae > Protopterus > Protopterus annectens. The sequence goes on from NC_056733.1 coordinate 466,947,517, forward strand.
GTGAACTGCAATTGTTCCCAAGGAAGAAAGTCATTGAGGGCTTGCAACGTTAAAAGCACTGCTCTCATCTCTAGGACATTTATGTGCAGGTGGTATTCGAACGGTTGCCACGTCCCATGAACCATCCTGCCCTGATAATGACCACCCCCCCACCCGATCAGGGAGGCGCCCGTAGTGACTGTGGCTACGGGCGGGGATACAAAGGGTCTGCCTTGGTGAATCTGGGGAGAAGTAATCCACCATGATAGATGATTCTTGCAAATTTGTGTCACCAGGATTTGGTGACGCATGGGAAGTTGTTGGTAAGACCACTGAGTGAACAACATCCACTGAAGAAGACGCATGTAGAAGCGGGCCAGAGGAAGAAGGGTAATAGCCGCAGCCATGAGGCCCAACACCTTCAAAACCATTCTGGCTTGCACCTTTTTGCTGGCAAGGATGATCCTCACGTGACTTTGGATATCTGAGATTCTTTGGTCTGTGAGGGTTGCTGACATCCGAACAGTGTTTAAGTTTGCGCCTATGAAAGTAATAGACTGGCAGGGCAATAAGGAGGATTTTTCGTAGTTGATCGAAATTCCTAATTGAGTGCAGAGATTTAGGGTGTAATCCCTGGCTTGAAAAAGTTGATGCCTGGTGGTGGCTGAAAGGAGCAAGTCGTTGAGATACGGAAACACCTGGAATCCTTGGCGTCTCAGGTGAGCCGTGACCACTGCCATACATTTGGTGAACACTCTGGGGGCTGTAGTGAGACCAAAGGGCAGGGCTCTGAATTGATAATGACTGGACCCTAGCCGAAAGCGGAGAAATCTTCTGGAGCATCTGTGAATTTTTATGTGATAGTACGCGTCCTGAAGATCTATTGAGCACATCCAGTTGTCCTTCTCTAGGAAGGGCAAAATTGATTGAAGTGTGACCATTCGAAATCTTGTCTTTCTCACAGACTTGTTGAGTCTGCTGAGATCTAATATTGGTCTCCAGTCTCCCGTCCTTTTGGGGACCAAAAAGAATCTTGAGTAGATTCCGGGCTCTGAATGGTCTGTTGTAACTGGCTGAATGGCTCTTTTTTGTAGAAGCTTTAATACTTCTAACTCTGCAATTTCCCTTAGAGCGGGTGGTACATCTGGAAGGGAATTTTTGTGAGAGGAAGGACTTTCCTCGAAAGGAATTTTGTAACACTCTGATATAATCGACTGTACCCATCTGTCTTGAGAGAGGGAAAGCCAGGCTTCTGGGTACAGCGATAGTCTTCCCCCGACTGCCTCCAAGGATGGACAGTCGGGCAACATCTCAGGGATGTTGGAAGGGCTTGTCAGAGAGAGGCTCTCTGCTTCCCTGGTTTTGTGGACCCCCTCTGCCTCTAGAGCGGCGTCTGTTATTATTACCCCCTCTGCCTCTAGGGGTAAACTAACCACGTGTGTCCGGTGTGACTCCCTGGGACTTACGGAACCACATTTTTCCGCCCTTCTGACCTTTGGGGTAAGGTCTAGAGGGGTAGAAAGCGGACCCCTACGGCAGAAAGAGTCTTGCCGTCCTGCTCACACCTGGTCAATGTATCCTTCACTTGAGGGCCAAACAATGCTGACCCATCAAAGGGAGAATTCGTGAAGGACGCCTTAAAGGAATCTGCAAAATTACAGAGCCGCATCCAGGATTGACGTCTAAGAGCCACTCCTGTACCCGCGGCTCTACTCGCTCCATCAGCTGCATACGAGATCAGTCGCATGGAGGAGTTAGCTATAGAATTAAGGATTCCTAGCTGAGAAGCAATCTTTTCTTGAGCCCCTGTAGCCGTAGGATCCTGCACTACTTCACCTAGTTCCTTGAGGATGTCCCTTTGGAGTCTGGTGAAGTGACATAAATAGTTCAGCGAGCATGGCAAAGGTCGCTGAGGAGAACATCCGCTTACCATACCTATCCATGGTCCTAGAATCCTTATTAGGAGGATGGACTGAGTGCGGAAGGATCTGCAAGTTCCTTCTTAGTGGCCGCCACCACCATGGCATCAACAGGGACACCTTTGTGAGGAATTGCTTTTCAGAAGGGGCTGTAATAAATTTAGACGGCCTCCTAGGCACTGGCTCTACAGAATGCGGAGCAGCCCAAGCCTTTCGAGCAATAACCTCCATAAGGGGGTCGAAAGGTGAAGACACCCAGGAGGTGGAGGGTCGAGATCCAAACGCCTCTAGGTATACCGACTCATCCTCGGAGGGATTTATGGAGGGCCAGTTACCCCTCTGTTTTAGGAGTTCTAGGATGTCTGAAAAGGAGACATCCTCAGAGGGGGATCTTGGGGATCCCTCCGACTCATCTAAGTCGGTATCTGAAGTGGGACTCATGGGAGTCCAGGTGTTTCCTCTTACAAGTCCTCTTACATGGAGGATCTCCTGACTGATCAGGAGAATCCTCGGAAGAGGGGGTTCTTCCCAATGGGGAAACCTGAGGCGGTGGATCTCTAGGTCCGGGAGCAAGAGAGATGGAAGAGATATCGATAGGCACTGTAGAGGGAGGAGCCAAGGGAATAGACTGCTGACTTGAGTCCAGTGGCCAGTACACTCTTCATCACCTCGAAGGCCGCCCTCCGAGGGAGATCCGAGAGAACCCGTTCCGAAGAAACTGGGACTCCCGGGCCCACTGAAAGGAAAGGGAAGGCTCCGAGGCAGATGTCGGAGCCGAGCTCACCAAGGCCGAAGCTCCAAGGGGAAGTGCGGGGTCGGACAAGGGTCCGATGCCACTCACCCCCTCGGAGGAGACCAGGGAAGCCCAACCACAGAATCCCTCCAAGGAAGGTCTCGAGGAGGAGATAAGAGTAGATGCCGAGGGTGCAGAAGGGGGGGGTGGTATCTGCCCCTCAGCCATAGCAGTAACTATCCCCGTAGACTCCAGCTCCAAACTCTGGGGTAGAGTCGAAGGAGGAACTTGAAGAGGGTGTAGACTAATAGTCGTCTGTTGAGACTGACTATGAAGCATCTGGGCCAGTGCCTGTGATTTTAATAATCTACTTACCACCCTCTCTAAATCATGGTCAGATAACCTGGACGACCTAGAAGATCGGCTCCGATGGCTCCGTTCCGAAAGAAGAGGTGAGGCCGGAGCCGACAGAATCAGTTCCAAGAGGGGACCTGGACCTCTTCCTCGAAGGAATCATCGGAGCGTACAAAGCGACTGATCCAGTCGGAGCCGATAACTTTCGCCGAGAGAAGATCTACGCATCGGCTCCAGCCGGAGCCGATGCAGGCATCGAAATAGCGGTGTCGGAGCCGGTCGGCGCCGACACGAGCTAACCACATGGTGGTCGGAGCCAGAACTCGGAACAGACACCAAGGTGACCATGGAAGTATCGGCACCGATAGCCATCGGTGCCGAAGATCTAGTCAATGTCGGATCGGCTCCAGCGAGCGATCTCTACTCCGACAAAGTCAGAGCCAAGGCCGAAGGCTTGGGTACAGAAGCCTGGGCCTTAGACTTGGAAGGCTTTCCCGGAGCCGATTTGGCCGGGGAGCCCTCCGGTTTAAGGAGTCCCCTTAAAATCAATTTGTTTCTCCTTTCCTGCAGGACTCTCTGGCTAAAAGAATGACATATTGCACAGGAGTCCTGCAGGTGGAGAGGTTCCAGGCAGTATAAACAAGAAGTGTGACCGTCTGTCAGAGACATCTTCTGACAGCACGAGTCACACTTCTTAAAGCCTGAGACCCTCTGCTCTTTGGACATAGTGGATACAGAAAGTACACACACAGTCCCAAACAAGCAATTAAAATTAAAGTACAAACAATAAAAACCTCACACACACACACACCCTGACAGGGGGGAATGGGAGGGAAAGAAGGCCTGACTAAAAAAATTAAGGAGGAAGGATAATTTTTGTCAAAAGGGGCTTACAATTAACAAATAATAAAGAGATTTTTAAGAAAAAATAGTCTAAAAGGGGCTAAAGCAGTTTAATTTAAACACTTACCAGGAGTTGGCAAAAGGAGGACCTCATCAGCAAAGCGGCAAATGAGATCTGGGTACTTACCGCCTTGCATCATGGGATATGGGGCTGCCTCGAGTTGGTAAAAGTGACTCTCGAGCTTAGCAAAGTGCCGAGTCGGAGCCGAGGATCGGCTCCGAATCCATCAAGCAAGAATGAAGGCGAGATTGACAACTTAACATTCTAAGTTGTCTGTGCACATCCAAAAAGTGCAGAATTCGTTCTCCTTAGTTTTGTGGATTAGGAAAAAAGGTAGGTAAATGAATGGACTGATTTAGGGCCACACTAGACACCACCTTGGGCATAAAGGAAGGATTGGTCCAGAGGGAAACCCTGTCTGCATGGAATATAATGAAGGGCTCCACTGCCATGAGGGCCTGTAATTCAGACACTCTTCTTGCTGAATTGATGGCTAGAAGGAAGGCTGTTTTTCAAGAAAGGAATTTCAACTCTGCAGTTGCAGCTGGTTCAAATGGAGGGAGAATGAGCTTTTCCAATACAAAGTTAAGGTCCCAGGCTGGAGTAGGGGCTCGCCTGGGGGGTCTTAAATGTTTAGCCCCTCTGAGGAATTGCTTTAACAGGGGGTGAGAGAAGAGGGGTGGTTCAGTATTATAATGTGCTGAAATTGCAGAGGCATGAATTTTAATTGACGAGAAGGATAGGCCCTTGTGGAGCGTTTCTGTTAAGTACTGAAGAATATAAGGTAAACCGGGCACCGTAGTACCCATACCCTAGGTCTAGCTTCAGGAATATTACCTTTTCCACTTTTCAGGATAGGATTTTCTAGTACTAGGTCTCCTTCTTCCAGAACGACCTCTAGCACCTGCTTACTGAGGGATGCTATTGGAGAGCTCAAGGAGTTAGCCAGGCTGCAAGGTTCAGGGTTTGAAGCTGAGGGTGCAGAATCTAGCCCGCCTGCTGGGACAGCAGGGAAGGTGTCTGAGGTAGGTGCCATGGCTCCAGCAGTATCATGCTGTGCAAGAGGGGATACCAGCGCTGGCGAGGCCAGTCTGGTGCAATAAGAATTGTCCTTTGTTTGTCCTGTTTGATCTTTAGCAGAACTTTCGAGAGGAGAGGCAGAGGGGGAAAGGCATAAACAGAGGCTTTCCCAGGTAAAAGGACAGGGCATCCACTTTCCAAGCTTGACTGTGGGGAGTCCTTGTGCAGAATTTGTCCAATAGACAGTTCTGGGGGGAGGCAAACAGGTCTATCTCTGGAGTCCCCCATTTATTCCTCAAGAGGTTGAATATTTTTGGTTCCAGCTTCCATTCGTGTTGGTCCATGAGATTTCGGCTTACTTTGTCTGCCACTAAATTTAGCTTGCCTAGCAGGAATTGAGCTTGTAGGTGCACTTGGTAGCTCAAGGCTGTGTTCCACAGAGCCATGGCTAGTCTGCAGAGGGGGGTATGAGTGGGTTCCCCCCTGCTTATGTACCACATAACTGTGGTGGTGTCTGTCTTTACCAATAATTGTCCTGGAAGGATGTGGTCCTTGAAGGCTGTCAGGGAATTCTGTACAGCTAAGATTTCTTTTTGGTTGATATGCAGGTGCATCTGACTTGGGTTCCATTTGCCTTGAATGCACTGCCGTGCGAAGTGAGCCCACCATGCATAGTCTGAAGTCAGGGTTTGGGTGGCAGGGGGTAGATTGAAAGGGAGCCCCTTGTTGAGGTGGCAGGCCTCTGCCCACCAAAGGAACTCTGTCTTTATACAAGGAATGATCGGAATCAATGATTCCAGGTCCTGAGAATGTTGACACCATAGGCTTTTTAGATATCACTGTAGTTTCCTCATTTGCAGTCTGGCATATGGAAATTAGTAGAATGCAAGAGTCCATGAACCCCAGGTCTTGCAAAATTTTCCTTGTAGATAGCTGGGTCTTTGTGGCCAGTAGTTTGCATATGGAAATTAGTAGAATGCAAGAGGCCATGAACCCCAGGTCTTGCAAAATTTTCCTTGTAGATAGCTGGGTCTTTGTGGCCAGTAGTTTGAAGGAGGCTGTCAAACTTGTTTCTCTGGCGTGAGGTAAGCCATCTGGGAAGTTGTGTTCAAGCTTGCTCCCAGGAATACAATCTGTTGGCAGGGTACTAGATGAGATTTCTTTCCGTTTATGGTGCACCCCAGTGAGGTTAGAAGTTTCTTTACAAATGCCAGATGTTTTAATAGCATGTCCTGGCTTTCTGCCTGAATCAGACAATTGTCCAGGTATGGGTATATTTCAATATTTCTTTGCCTGCAAAATGCAATGACTGGGGCCAAAGGGAAGTGCAGAGAACTGATAGTGCATGGAGCCTTCTCTGAAGCATTGGGTATTTCCTGCAAGATTCCCTTATTGGAATGTGCAGGTAAGCTTCCTTTAAGTCTAAGGTTGCCAACCAAGCATCTTTGCCTAGCATAGGAAGCAGCTGTTGAAGTGTTAGTATTTTGAATTTTGGGATTACCAAAAGGTGTTTAGAACAGAGACGTCCAAGATAGGACGCCAGGAGCTGTCTTTTCTGGGTAGCAGGAAAAGTCTTGAGTAAAACCTTGTCCCCTTTCTTCTGCTGGGACAGGGTGAATAGCCCTGATACTTAGAAGAGAGAGAACCTGCTGTTGAGCCTCTGCCCACTGATTTGGGGGTAGGTCTGGCCAACCGTTTGGGGTTGGTAAGCTGTGAAAGTGGAATCTGTATCCTTGGAAAACTATATTTAAAACCCATTTGTCCTTGGTAATGAGTTCTCAGTTTTTTGCATGCAGGGCGAGCTTTCCTCCTAAGGGAGCAGGCAGTTGAGAAGGGCTTGAAAGGGTTAAGGTTAAGTAATTGTGACATTTTTCCATAGGGGGAGGGGTGTCTTACTACTTCCAGCTTTGGAAGTGGGAGCCCCCACTGCTTAGGCCTGTGTGTAGCCTGAGACTGTAACCTAGGTGGTCTGTTGTTCCTGGGTTTGGACTGAAGGCCTGGAAGAGACTGGAAAGGACCAATTCTTAGCAGG